>NW_024039674.1:3637500-3802811 GCF_016077235.1 Cyprinodon tularosa | reverse complement strand
ACAACTTAACTCTAAACCTAAACCCTGGAAAAATCTTGGATAATATCCTCACTTTACAACAATGGGACAACTTCACTGATGAAATAAGAAAAATGTTTCTTACTCAGATAGCCGAACAGGAAAAGAAGTACACACAGAGATCATGACAACCAGATGAACAAAGTCAAAGTAAGATGCATTTAGGTACTGAAAAACACATTTATGTCCAGGTTATTGATGAGAAAGCCTAAAACTCTCTAACTCCTCAAGAAGCATCCTATTCAGTTTGAGTCTTATGTAGTAAGTGAATGATTATTGTTCTTAAATGCTTTCAGAGAAAACAATTTGTAAGTTCTTTTCTTCATGTGTTCCATATTCACTGTGCCATACCATATGAGACAAAGCTGAAGTTGGCTTCCAATTCTAGCTTTCGATTCAAGAAATTAATAAAGGGTCTTTATTGAAATATCACAAATCAGAGAAAGGTTTGACAAAATCCCAAACCTGGTTTTAATTATTCTACAAGTAATTTAGTTCAAGTTTGATGTGTCAAGGTGTTGTCGTTTTTTTTTATTAGAGTATATTAAAGATTTTGAAGGTAGTGAAAAATTAAGTGGAATCACCTTTTATTAATTTCCAGAATCGTGGGCTAGAATCGGAAGCCAATTACAGCTTTGTCCACATGAGTTAGTTTGTTTTAATGTCCTTCTATCTGTACGTTAATTTGATTGTTAATGACCCATGATATGAATTTCATGTCAAAGATACATTAAAAAACATTCATTTGCTATTAAAGAAAACAGATGAACCTGTGCTGTAAATGGTTTGATATCAAATTATTTTCACTCCCAACTTGTCAAATATCATTCCTTGCTCAAGCCGCCTGAATCTCAGACTATTTTATTGACGTGCAGGGTGCATGAAAGATTGAGAACATTACATTCTCACTTCAAATTTGTCAAATATTTATGTTTCGGGTTCAAAGCCTTCATGTCACATATTAAGTTATGGAGTAAATAAAAGGTTGAGAACATCGTATCAAGCGACACGCACATTATTTTTAAAACTTGACCATTGTTGGTATCTTTGGAGTGGATGGTAACAGGATAGTATTGTTTTTCGGGGTTTTTTACGTTTAGGGGTTAGAGTTAATGTTTTATTTAAAGCTCATAGAAACTTCTCTTAAGCTCCTGCAAAGCTATCATGCACCCTCAATGCTGAGAGGGGTTCCCTGGTCACATGCAGTGGGCCTGACCAAGTGTCCATTTTGGGACAAGTAGAGAGTGAGGATACGTTGTTGTGGCAGCTACTTACACAAATATCTACAATGAACTGCATAATAAAAAAATATCACAAAAATATAACTCATCCCACGCCTAAAGCAACCAACAACGAACTTTGAAGGCTAAACTTTTTTTTCCTAATTTGTTGCGGGTCATGTCGGCAACCCCCATCTACCTTGGGCATCCATATTTCATTAGAATGGTACCACCGACACTTCAGCATGTAATCAAAAGCGAGTTTTAACATGGCATAGATATTTGACAATTTGGGAGTGAGAACATGTTGGTGACATAGCACAACTTCTTACAGAGATCTCTTATTATTTCTCCTCTCTTCTTTTTTTGTTTTAGGAGCCATATGTGAAACAACCAAAGCTGACATTGTGATGTTAGTCGACAGCTCTGGGAGTGTTTCTCCTTCAGACTTTGCATCTGTTAAAATGTTCTTAACTGAAATAGTTAAAAAGGTTCATATTGACCCCAACAGTGTCCAGATCGGTATTACGTTCTTGTTTTTTTTTTTTAATTTTTAAGAGTTTTATATGTGATGAAAGGGTATTGTCAAAAACTATAAAATAAAGAGTTTACAGTGAACCATCACTTTCTGCAGGGGTTACGTTCCAAAAAGAACTTGTGAAAGGCGAAATCAGTGAAGCAGTAACTTTTATGGTTTATAATTATTACCAAAAAGTTGTTCAGGTTTAAATCCTTCTTCCTCCATGATCGCTTTACATTTATTGTTCATGATCACTTTTTTTAACAAAGTTCGTATCCAGCTTAATTATCTTTTTCCTGCAGTCATTAATTCACAAAACCGATGTAGACTCCATCCTTAGCATGGTCTTGTTGCAGACAGTTTCAACAGTTTGCTTCTGTCGTCTTTATGTTATTTTCCTGCTTCTTTATGGAAAGAATGTGTAATGAATTGGACCTTGGACCCCATATTCAAAAACAGACAGATCTGGATAGTTCAAAACGAGACTTTATTTAACTCTCAGCATGGCTGCTCGTCAGCTGGGGCGGATAAACCGGATCCTGTTTCTGAGTGGAGCTGAAGCCAGCCGAGGCCGAGGGGCAACAGAGTCCTGAAGGGAATGTCCAAAGCCGAAGTCGAACCAGAACCAAGTTCACAGACCAGAGGATCAGAAAGCCGATGAGGTACAGAAGGGGAATCCAAGCCAATGTCAGAAAAACAGTCCAAGTTTGGTGAGCCAGGTGAATCCAGGAATCAGTCCAGAACAGAGCAGATTAAAGAGCAGACTAGGGCAAAGCAAAACTCAGGATCCACAGGACAGAAACAGGTCACAATTTAGATAATCAAAAAAACAAACAGAGGGCTAGAGTTACTCACACAAAACAGCTTGAATATCCTGGCACTGGTAGCTGGAAAACACACAGCATATATAGGAGCTGAAAACAGGTGGATCAGATAAGCAGTAATGAGAAAAACAGACAGAGTTACACAGGTGAGTGGAATGAGCAATCAGGCCAGCCACCAGTGCCAGGATCATGACAGAATGGAAGATTTATTAATTCCGTAATGGTGACCTACAGCTGCATAGCTTCTACCCCCCTTTAGCATATCAGGAAGTTTAACATTCTCTGCAATAGTTAGCATCTTCCTCTGCCTTTCTAGCCTGACCGCAAGTGCCTTTGTCGGTGCAGAACTTTTTGTCAACATTATGGGTTTTGGAGAAAATTTGCAAATTTAAATTTGGTAAGCTGTTTTACATACATGTATATTGAAATATTAAAACTTAACGTTATTGATACCCAGGTAGAGAAGAAGCGTGGAGGCTGTTTAGCCAATCAGAATGCAGAACACAATGCACCATGCAAATCTGTGAAGCAGCAAAGCCATGAAAGTTGAACCGCGTTACAGTGAGGGTTCACTGTAATGGGAGTTTTCCCTTCTGCTCATCCAACACATCAGTAGCAAATGTATGATGAATACAAACAGTAACTTCTTACTGTTTGGTTTCATCAATGGCTGCATGCTTTTCAGAGGTCTGGCTTGGTACAGTTACTTACCAAAGTCTAAGTGGGATCTGAACACATAAAAAAACAAACTGTCCTTGCTAATGGCTCAAGAAATTACAACAGTTGCATGGAAGACACATGAAACAGGTCAACATTTCATTGATTTCACAGCTGATTCTTACCATGAGGTGCTCTGAGACTTCAGGTTCTGTTGGGATCCTCACTTACAAACTAGAACATTTCAGTAGATACATCAAATAAAGAAACAGCAGCAATTATATGAAAACTAATCTACCAATCCAGTCATTTCCCCCTCTTAGTCCATGTCAGGTTTGCAGTGGGGTAGGTTCTCTATGGCAATCTATGGGTAAGACGGGTGTTACACTGTGCACCATGTCTGTCGCAGGGCAACAACGCTGTGACAGACAACCATACACACACAAACACACTCACACCTACGAACATTTAGAAAGGCCAATTAACCTAGCTGTCATGATTTTATGGGAGGAAGCCAAAGCAACGGAGAGAACCTATACATGCAAGGGGAGGACATGCAAACTCCATGCAGAAAGAATCCGGCCCAGGAATCAAACCGAGAACCTTCTTACTGCAAGGCAACAGTGCCATCCACTGTCCACCCTGCAGCCCATATGAAAATTAACAAACATTAGCATTACTAATCTCACAGGAAAGGCCTAATTTTATTCTCATTTAGAATATCCTTCCTTAAATAAAAATTGTACAGACATTCTAGAAAATGTGACTCTTAGAAAAAGACTGAATATTTGTTAAATGTTTCTATTAATGTGTGGGCCCACTTCATTAATATAAGTTCACTATGTTTACCTTTTTTCTCCTAATGTAGGTATTAGTATATAACATAAACCTTAGCCCCCAGATTTTGATTTATCTGTTTTTGAAACATGCAGGAAAGGCTCTGGCTCACATTCTACATCACTGCTTTTAACCAAGTGTGGGGATTCATGCAGAAAATAAAAAAATGTTGTTCCAATCACTGCAAAAAGACCAAAAGAGGCCAGATTCCAAGAACTGTTAAGTTTAATAATCTCATCCAGCAAGCTGTATTCTTAGTTCTTGGATTTTCATAGCAACGACTTGTTTGCTGCAGATATTCACCACGTTGTTTTATAACAGCGTTTGCCAATTGAATTGCCTCTGGAGAGACGCTGAAGACTGTTAACACTTGTCTTAGATTTTCGATCCCTTCACATGATTATAGACCGCCTTACCCTTAGCCCCTTTCACAATGCTCCTAGACTTCCTCTGTATAAACACCTGCATATCAATATGTAAACAAGATAAGAGCTGTAAAAAATAATCTACAGAGATCTGACACCTTGAGGTATAAACATGATACTGAAATTAGATTTTTGTATCAGAGAAATCTGTGGAAACCTCCAGTTTAAATAGTTATACATTTCTTTTTGTGGGATCCAGACCATCTTGCAAGTCTTTGTCAATATTTCTTTTGACATTATGTCTATAACTGCCATTTGCTTTTTTAGGACTTGCATGTGAAACAGCTAAAGCTAATATTGTAATAATAGTTGGCAATAAAGACTTGAAAAATACTAAATAAAAATTAGCTCTCAGATGGTTAAAAACTAGCATTCCCACCAGATTGGTATACCTTTTTTGATTCACACCCGTTTTACATGCATTAATTCATTGATCTTCTCGCTTATCCGGGGTCGAATCACAGAGGCTGCAGCTTCATTAGGGAGAGAATCCCAAGACATTCCCAGGCCAGCCGAGAAGTTTTAATGTCATGATATTAACAAAGTTTTCAACAAAAAATTAATTCAGTAGTAGTACTTTTGTGTTTGTTTTTTTATTTGTTCATCCCACACTAATTCACAAAATTGGAGTTGAGTTAGTACAATTACTAATTTTGAAAATTTGAAATGCTCTGTTTGACCAATTGCTTTGTGCTTTCTTTAGGTCTTAATCAGTATAGTGGAGATCCAAAGACTGAGTGGGATCTGAACACCTACAAAACCAAACAGTCCCTGCTGGAGGCTATTAAAAATATAATCCAACCAGGAGGAGGAACAAATACAGGTTAGCATTAAGCTCATTTTTTATATGAAAAGCTCTGGGATTATTCATTCTGATTTACTCTTTGTTCAAAACCAGACATTTCAGAAGAAAAGGTGAGAGACATCTGTTGATGTTCAGAAAATACTTGGTAAAACTAGACTAATATGATGATTTGTTACTACACAAATGGCACATGTGTAAATGACTGGTAAATGAAAGTAATTTAAATCAAAAGTCACTTATATATCTGTATGTATCACAGGAACCGAATCATCATTATCCTTAAAGCTTAACATTTTAGTCAGAATCACGTAATTTTAATGGAGATTCTTTAAAAACCGTCCAAGGCATCCAAATTAGGAAAGGTAAAAATTAGCCTGCTGACATGACATCTGATTTTTTTCTGTACAACATGAAGGCATTGCTCTGCATCACATCCTTCATCGGAGCTTCAAACCCACTGTGGGGATGCGTCCAGACTCCAAAAAAATTGCAGTTCTAATTACTGATGGACAATCTCAGGATGATGTAGAACCTGCTGCAAAGAACCTGAAAGACACTGGAATTGAGATATACATCGTTGGTGACTCATTTTTTCTGTGTGGATTAATTTATTTTCAATCACCAGAATACAACACATGAGTGGAAGAACTGTCTGGAGATATTTTCCTGATTTGTCAATAATAGTGTAAAATGATCCATGTTTGTTTCAGGAATTGGTGATGTTGATATAACTGAACTGAAGAGTATTGCTGAAAATCATTTATACATTCTTAAAAAATACAAACAGCTCAAAAGAATAATCTCTAATATCACCAGGAGCCTCTGTACAACCCACAAAGGTAAGTATCATTTTCACACACACACGGATGGTAAAGAAAATCTTGATACCTTGAGCTTTTAAAAGATGGAGTGGCAAATTGTGAAACAATGAAGTAAGAAAAGTAGCTTTGGAGCAACTCAGTTAAATCTTAAAATCTTAAACCTTAAATCAGTACCAAATTTTCATATCTACCTCCAGCAACCTCTCGCAAAGTATCAGTGTATGCTCATTGCATTTAATGAGTGTGTCATAATTTAAAGATAACAATTTCACAAAAATAAATCGGAAATAATAATAATAATCTGAAAAGCGATAAACAGAACAGATTAATTAAGATTTTTTTTTTAAATAAGAAAGAGAAAATCCCTTAAATAGGATCTAACAGTTGTCTCTTTTTTTAGCAAATGCATCTACTGTATGCAAAGTCTGTTATCTCTCATTTTCTTTACATTCAGACTCCGTCCGATTGGTGAATGGAACCAGTTTGTGTTCAGGCAAACTGGAAGTGAAATCCTCCCAGTCTGTAAGGTCCAATCAGATCTGGTCTGCAGTGTGTGAAGCTGACTTTGACCAGAAGGATGCAGAAGTGGTCTGTAGAGAGCTTGGATGTGGGCCTCCTTTGGTCCACCAGGGGGCGTGGGGTAAAGACGGGGAAGCTTCTACATGGACTGCAGAGTACAACTGTAAAGGATCAGAATCTTCTCTCCTGGACTGTAGAAGATCAGGCTCAGTCAAAATCACCTGCTCATCTGACAAAGCTGTTAGACTCACCTGCTTTGGTGACAGAGGAGCTGCAGACATAAGTACTGCTATGACCAAGGTCAAATATCCTTAACTGACAAATCTGTGTTTTCTGTTCAGAACCTGTCAGGTTGGTGGAAGGAGCCAGTCGCTGTGAAGGAACGTTAGAAGTGAAACGAACAGAGTGGAGACCAGTTCATGGTCCAAACTGGTTCCTTAAGGAAGCAGCTGTTGTCTGTGTGGAGATGCTTTGCGGTTCTGCTGTTTCTGTTGAAAAACATGAGAAAAGCTCAGTCAGCCCTGTGTGGTGGATCAGTCCTGATTGTGTTCAGTCTGGGTATCCTCTGAAAGAGTGTGCCTCAGCAGCATTAGCTTCATCCTTCCTGAACATCACCTGTTTAAGTAAGTCTTTCAGTAGAATTAAAAAGAATTCCCTTTCATATATACTGCCGGAAACTTTGGTATATTTAACTGAATACAGTCGCTCACTGGTTTTCAGACTAAACAGGAACAAGTGGATCCAAGTTCAATGCAAATTTTCGCAAGAGAGTCTGGCTGCAGACTTGCACTTCAGGACCTAGAGCTGCACTGCCAGGACCCTTTCTTGCATACCTGAAAAATGGGGCATTGTCAGGATCGGAAGTTTATTCCGGAAATTGTATTCGAAGCATTCGAGAATAGCACACAGCACATATTTGCTGCTGGATTAGAGTTTATAACAGTATTAAACTGAGCATGGAGGCAGTTTAAATTAATTTAATTTAAGAAAAAATCCTAATAGCACGGCCAACCTCCATTGGTGGTTAGATGTCTTATAGACAAAAAGCCCTTTTCCATCCAGGGATCCAAATATTGAGACTTATTTCTGTGTAGCACATATCTATTATTTGCCCTGCGATGGACTGGCGAACTGTCCAGGGTGTACTCCTCCTCTCGCCCGTAGACAGCTGGAGATAGGCACCAGCACCCCTCACGACCCCACTTGGGATAAGCATGTTAGAAAATGGATGAATGGATGGTCATATCTATTATTTCAGAGAGGAGTTTGGTGGAAAATAACATTTCCAGCATAACAACACTTGTTTGTGAAAGGAAGCTAGCTTCATTGGGAGTTTATTGAGGGTAGCTTTTACTTTAGAAATGCTTTGAATCAACTTCGCTTTTACTTTGAAAGTCTTTGAATAAGCTGCTCGTTCTAACAGCCAGGAGACCTCACAGTATAGCTATGCAGCCAGGGTCCTGACAGTGCAGCTCTGGGTACTAACAGTGCAACTCTGGGTACAGACAGTGCAGATCTGCAACCAGAACCCTCTTATTCTTTGGTAAAAAATAAGCTGATAATTCACAAAAAGTTCAAAACATAAAATGTTGTTTCTATCTATAAACCGTGATTATAAATCATATTTCTACATCTTATAAGAAAGTAAATCCGTGCAATGCATTTCACTATTAATTCAACTGATGCTGTGTCTAAACCCTTACTAACAATTTTTTTTTTTTATCAGATTTTGCCAAAAGACAAGTTTAACCAAGTCTTTATCCTATAAAGCTCATTTGCATTTTAGCAATAGTAAGAGGGTTTGTCTTTACTCACATTTTGTCTCGCTATGGTCACTATTATTCTGCCCTACACCCTGGATACTGAACATTAAATAGAAATTAGGCAATGTTGTTATCTAATGACTTCTAGTTCCTTTCAAGAAAGCTGATAGCTACTTTATTTAATGAGGAGTTTGCAACATGAGCTTACGATGGATTGCAGACACAGAGTGAGATGATCAAAAACAGAGAAACATGGTAAAGGTAGAGAGCAAAGCAGATTCAAAGACTGAGTTTTTAAAGTGGAGGTATTGACACTATTTCAGATAAAGCCAAAGGCAAAAATCTACACAGGACTTGCACATTATTCTCAGCAACGACTTTGTCTATGTTGTTTACAAGCAGCTCTTATCTAATAAGGCGCATTTCTATCGTCTCACTCTTACACAACACTTGTGGCGAGTACTTTCAGCGATATGTAGGGCTCCTAACTCAAAGAGCTCTAGACTGCAGGTTGTCAATCACTTGTTCCTCTGCACACACCAAAATGAGGTAGATATGATAAAATGAGTTGATAAAAATATATGCCCAATGTTTTAAGATACTTAGCCAGTTTAATAGATTATTCATATTTAATAGGTGAATTCACAATCAAATTTTAAGTGCCAATAACAGGGAAGTCATCCAAATGTATTAACATTTTAGATCATAGTAACTAAAGCTAATATGTTAATAAAAAAATCAATCAATAAATAAATAACTTAGGTAATTTTTGGGAGAATTAACTTGTAATTAAACTAGTTATTTTTTTAAATGATATGCCAAACACTGATAAATATTATGCAACTAAAACGCCCGTGAGTTAATCTACTCAGCATAGTAAATTATCTTTATCAGAGATAAGGACACAACACTAAATATCTAAGATCACCCAAGACATACTGGAATCACAATAAACATTTATTTATGATCAAACTATTTAATATTTTCATATACTTTCAAACAAGTCAGATTAATAGAATCAAATGAACCAGCACATAAGTCTTTAGCTGGAAGATTTTAAACTACCCGTTAGCTGCTTAATATTCATCCAATTTAAACCTGTAGAGCTGTAAGACGTTTTAATATCTTCTCAGCTCTTTATGGATATTTTTTCTTATCTTTCTGTCTCGTGTTCAAAGATTTTATGAGAAAGGATAAAAAAATGAGGGTCCAGTGGCTCCAATAACATCTGATCTTTAATCTGCGTGACAGAAGGATCAAAACTGTAATGTGCGCCATAATAATAGGGAGTTAAAAAATTATAAATGATGTAAAGCATTGTTGTTCTTGACTGGAAGTTTTAGTCAATGTGATTCTTTTAAGGTTTGGATTTTCCATGATTGAACTCCTTGACCAAATGAATGAATCATTACAAGATTGTGAACTTTTTTACAAGGCTGAGAAGGTTATTATCTATTTTATTTAGGTTTGATTCAGCAGAAATACATGCAGGACTCATGGCTTGGAGGGCTCGACTTGCCCACTTCAGTAAAATGATAAATAAAATATGTAAATTAAATCATAGGGTTAATGACTCCTTGTTTCTCCTTGTCATTCATTCTTTATTTTTTTTTCAAATTAAATAAAAAAATGAATAAACTAAAAATCTTTTTTCATCAACTTCAAAACAATTGGACCAATTCTTTTTTATTTCCCATTGCAAAACTAAATTAAATATACATAAAAAAAGATGAATAAGATATACAAGGATTTTTTATATGTAGCTTTGGGCTCTTATTTGTCAGTTGAAATACAGCAGCTGAAGACATGCAAGTTGACTTTATTTATTTAATTATCAAACAAAATCAGCTGTTCTGCCAGGTGATCTACTCTTCAGTCCCATATCCTCACCCTAAAAAAAACAGTATCAAGTCAGTTTTGTCATAAAGTCATAATTAAATGAAAAAGTAGAATTCAGATGAATTTGTTAAAGGTATAGTGGAGAATGTTATTTTTGTTGGTGGATCATCTAAATAAGTGGTATGCCTAATCATACTGGTGTTATGTTTACGTAAGGCCGTCATGCTCGTCCCAGTTTTCACTTACCGCTGGTGTGTCTGACATAGTGGAAAAATTGCATATCTTCTTTTGGAAAGTAAGCTTGTATGAGCGATAGAAACAAAAACTTTCAAACAGAGCATGCATGAGGAGAAATGGGCTCCTGCATGCTCTCGCACACGTTTAATAGGCATTCCCTCTCGGGAGCGGGTACAGGTTTGTGCATGTGCTTTTTTTTTTTAGAGAGGGTGAGTCTTTTCAAAACCTTTTTTGGAAAATGAAGTGTCATTCTCCTTAAAAAAAAAAAGTTAAGCAAAAAAGCTCATTAAAGACAGCAACAAGTGACTAAAGAAAAATTGTACAAATGATCTTAGTAAAACAGGCTTCCACAGCATAACAATGAAACTCTTGTAACAGCCCTGCCATCCAATATGAACATAACTGAAAGCATGTTCTTTTTTTTTAGCTCTGATAAGACAGGCTTGTTATAATCGGCACAGAGAGAACAGCTTATTCCTGATAATCAAAAAAGTGATAGCTTTCTCCTTTTTTCGGGACAGCAGCACCATCCAGAACCCCTGGAGGCTCTTTGCTCTTAGTTTTTGTTCAGTTTGGATAAATTAATAAGCAGTTTTAAACATCCTTGTATTTTACACCACACAAATAAACACTAATATTTATAATGTCTATGAACAAATTAATGAAGTCAGTATGATATTACATTTATTAGGATATATAATAATTGACACTATTACTGCACTGCTATGATTTCTTGATTTATATATTGACTATCTGCAATACTATCTAAGCTGTGTTTCACTTGAGCACTATTTTCATTCTCCTGCTTTCTTCTACTTTTTGTTTATGCCTCATGTAACTATCTTTATCTCAAAGCCTGATACAAAGTTTGAAAAAATTAATTAATATGTTTGTTATCTGTTACTTCATATTTCATTTAGTAGGGCCAAAGGCTTCTTGGTTTAGGCTTTCCTATTTTTTTTACATATGTGGCACCCGAGAGGTGCGATCATCTTTAAAAAAAAACATAAAAACCAAACAGACTGCGGCGATTGTGAGCAGGGCCTTAAAAAGTTTAATAGATTAAAAGTTCAATAATTTACGTAAAAAGACGAGCTCGCTAAAAGTGTTCAATAAAATACGTTAAAAGGAAAAAGATAAAAAAAGATAGATAAAAGAGAAAAGATTAAAAAGAAAGATAAAAATCCAGATGGTGGAGAGCAGCAGAGTCAATGGGGAAGTCTGTTAAAAGACGCGCACTTGGCGGGTATAATGGAGGGCACCGTCCACCCCAGCGCTGGGTCCTCGTTTCGGCACGCTGCGCGTGTGGGCCTCTCCAGCGTAGCTGGCCTGCGAGGTCTCCTCCAACACGCGCCTCTCGCCAGCGTGCCTCTGCGCCTCGCTCCATGACGGGCCTCTCTGCACCCCGCTCCGGTGAGCGTCTCTCCGGCGTGCGTCCTTGCACCTTGCTCCGGTGCGCGTCCCTGCACCTCGCTCGCTCCGGTGCGCGTCTCTCCGGCGCGCTCCTCTCCGGTGCGCGTCTCTCTGTCCGGTGCGCGTCTCTCTCTCCGGCGCGCTCCTCTCCGGCGCGCGTCTCCCTCTCCGGTGCGCGTCTCTCTCTCCGGTGCGCGTCTCTCTCTCCGGTGCGCGTCTCTCCACCTCGCTCCGGCGGGCCTCCTGCCGTCAGTCCCCAAGGCTCTCCCGCTGCTTCCCTCTCACTCGCTCCGTCCGGCTCCCTCCAAGATCGGCCTTCCCCAACCAAACCTTCCCATGTCCGGTGTCTGTCCCTCCAACCAAGCAGCTGCCTTTTTTAAATCAGCGTCCCAGTCGGCACGCTGCTTAGTTGATTGGGAACACCTGTGCCGTTGTGGGCGTGTCCAGGTGTGTGTGGCAATGTGGCCTCCAAACAAAATCCAAAAAAACATGCAACACACAAAATTGAAAACAAGCAAACAAGTTCAAAAATAAAGAAAATCCAAAATTAGAAAACATGCAACAACTTAACAAAAAGGCCACATTACCACATCCCCCCACACTTTAATAAGGCCCGTCCCGGCCGATCCATAGTCCTATGGGAGAGCACCTTCCCATCTGATTTAAAAAAATAAATAAATAAAATAAAACCCGTTAAAAACACTGCTCACAACCCCGCAGTCCTACCAGCAACGCCAGATTCCGTGGCACCCGAGAGGTGCGATCATCTTTAAAAAAAACATAAAAACCAAACAGACTGCGGCGATTGTGAGCAGGGCCCTAAAAAGTTTAATAGATTAAAAGTTCAATAATTTACGTAAAAAGACGAGCTCGCTAAAAGTGTTCAATAAAATACGTTAAAAGGAAAAAGATAAAAAAAAGATAGATAAAAGAGAAAAGATTAAAAAGAAAGATAAAAATCCAGATGGTGGAGATCAGCAGAGTCAATGGGGAAGTCTGTTAAAAGACGCGCACTTGGCGGGTATAATGGAGGGCACCGTCCACCCCAGCGCTGGGTCCTCGTTTCGGCACGCTGCGCGTGTGGGCCTCTCCAGCGTAGCTGGCCTGCGAGGTCTCCTCCAACACGCGCCTCTCGCCAGCGTGCCTCTGCGCCTCGCTCCATGACGGGCCTCTCTGCACCCCGCTCCGGTGAGCGTCTCTCCGGCGTGCGTGCTTGCACCTTGCTCCGGTGCGCGTCCCTGCACCTCGCTCGCTCCGGTGCGCGTCTCTCCGGCGCGCTCCTCTCTGGTGCGCGTCTCTCTGTCCGGTGCGCGTCTCTCCGGTGCGCGTCTCTCTCTCCGGCGCGCTCCTCTCCGGCGCGCGTCTCCCTCTCCGGCGCGCGTCTCTCTCTCCGGTGCGCGTCTCTCTCCGGTGCGCGTCTCTCTCTCCGGTGCGCGTCTCTCTCTCCGGTGCGCGTCTCTCTCTCCGGTGCGCGTCTCTCTCTCCGGTGCGCGTCTCTCTCTCCGGTGCGCGTCTCTCCACCTCGCTCCGGCGGGCCTCCTGCCGTCAGTCCCCAAGGCTCTCCCGCTGCTTCCCTCTCACTCGCTCCGTCCGGCTCCCTCCAAGATCGGCCTTCCCCAACCAAACCTTCCCATGTCCGGTGTCTGTCCCTCCAACCAAGCAGCTGCCTTTTTTAAATCAGCGTCCCAGTCGGCACGCTGCTTAGTTGATTGGGAACACCTGTGCCGTTGTGGGCGTGTCCAGGTGTGTGTGGCAATGTGGCCTCCAAACAAAATCCAAAAAAACATGCAACACACAAAATTGAAAACAAGCAAACAAGTTCAAAAATAAAGAAAATCCAAAATTAGAAAACATGCAACAACTTAACAAAAAGGCCACATTACCACACATAGAATAATAATTGTTTCCTGTATTTTTACTATAAGATTCAAATTGAAAAACAAATGAACGAATGATACACAGGCTTTTCTCTCTCTTGTCTATTCAGACTATGTGAGGTTGGTGAATGGAACCAATCTGTGTTCAGGCAGACTGGAGGTCAAGTTCTCCCAATCTGACTGGAGCTGGTCTACTGTATGTGAAACTGACTTTGATCAGCAGGATGCAGAGGTGGTCTGCAGGGAGATTGGTTGTGGGCCTCCTTTGGTCATCCAAGGAGCACTCTATGGAGAAGTGAAAGCATCTAAATGGACCAAAGAGTTCCAGTGTGAAGGGACAGAATCTTCTCTCCTGGGCTGTAGAAACAGAGGCCCAGTTAGAAACACCTGCTCACCTGGCAAAGCTGTTGGACTTACATGCTCAGGTAGAAGAGGACCTGAACTACTAATTATCTAATATCCATTGTTCTCATTTTCTAAATCAAACCTTAATGAAATGACAATTTACTGAGCATTGAAATTTTCTGTTCAGAACCTGTCAGATTGGTGGGAGGAGCCAGTCGTTGTGAAGGATTACTGGAGGTTAAACTGGGAACTTGGAGACCAGTGAATTCCTCAAATTGGACCATGAAGGAAGCAGCTTTAGCCTGCAGAGAGCTGGACTGTGGTTCTGTTGTTTCCATGGGAACCAGGAATAATACTTCTGTTAAACTTTTTTGGGAAATTAACCTCAACTTGTTTAAATCTGGATCTTCACTGAGGGAGTCTGCATCATCATCATCTAAGTTTTATTCAATTCTGGAGCTTGTATGCACAGGTAAGATATTCAATAAAAGAATTACCGGTATATTTCTTTTATTGATTGTCTCTCCTAACTCCTGAAGGAGTCCAGAGTTACTCACCAGCTCTGATTTACTCGTCCAAGATGGCAGCCTTGGATATCACGGTGCTGACCTCTGACATCATTGTTTAATGCACCTCAATTCAAGTTAGAAATACTTAATTAGCCATCCAAAAGGACAAAAAGGATTGTTGTAACTCATATTATGGGGCCTTCTTCTATTTGGATTGTTTTGTTGAGTTTTATATCTTCTCAGATATAAAACCCCACTTAAATTTGATGCAATTGTGAATATGTTGGTGAGGATACTCTGTCATCCGTGTCATCAACCCAGTCTCATGGGAAAATGTACCCCCACTACGTTGGTCCACACTGCAAAACGTAGTGGAGGTACATTAATGGCCATTTTTTTGTGGTACTGTTACATTTCTTCTACCTATACGTTTTCTATTGTTTTACGTCCTAGTCACGTGACTTTCAAGATTCCAGCTGGGAGAAGAAAAAAATATATATAGATGGCCGACATTCGCTCATTTTTTGTGGAAAGATTAATAACTTGAGTTTGTTTTTGCATTAAAATGAGTTTTGATTACATTTCTAGTGAGAAATGTATAGTTTGTTGCCAGAATATTTACTCAGGGAATGTACATATTCACTTGCTTGTTCGTTTCTTGCAAAGATTTTTCAAGATAATGTGAAACTGTAACATTTTGGTATAAACATGGCTGAGATTTCTCTAACTTTTAGTGGGAAAATCAATAATTTCAATCAGTTTCTGCATTTAAATGGTTTTTGATTACATTTATAGCGAGAAGTGTAGGGTTTATTTACATAATATTTACTTAGTGAACATACATAATCACCCGCTTGCTAGTCTTTGCTACGGTTTTTCGGATCTCGTCAGGATTATGTGAAATTGCAACGTTTAGGCTGCTACCCATCGCCTAGCATTTAGCTGCCGCCCCGATTCAACATTGAATTCTTTGTGATTTAACTCCATCTGACGGATCAAACCCTCGCCACTGCGTGCGTTGCGTCTGAGGTTGATTTTCAGATCAATGCATTACGTCGTGGCATACGGGAGAAACTAATTAAACTAGTTAAAAAAAGGATCATGGGTTAAGATCGGAGGTGTTTTATTTGGAAATCTACCGGATCCTTTGTGCAATTAACTTCCTGTTTGGTGCGATCTCATTGATGGGTTTTGACCAGATTTTGGCCAAAGAGGAACTAAAAAAAAAATAAAAAAAACAATTTGAATACACAACCAGCATATCTGGAATCAGTGACAGAGAGCGACTGGGACCAGAAGTTTATTAATCTCTCCCCACTGATTTCCATTCAAAATGTTTTCGATCCCACCGGGCTCTAGGGAAGGGGCGGGCATACCGCCACCTACTGTTCATGAGTGTGTAGCAACATTGTTTTACATCTATTAAATTCTATTTTTTAATTTTGTATTCTGAAGATAAATAAATAATGCTTTCCTTAATCTATAAATATCTTTTATATTTCCTTTATTTCCCAATAATCCTTTAAGACTCCATTCTTGGCCTGTCCTCTTTTCAATTTCTTCCTTTCAGGTCCAGATGTTTTAAAGTTCATCAATACGTGTTCTATATTTTCTATCTCTCCACATCCTTCACATTTATCATTATTTTTCCTCCCTATTAAGTATAAATTGTCATTTAAATAAGTATGACCTACTCTTAATCTGATCATTATTATTTCTTCCCTTCGGTTTCTCTCATTAATATTTTTATTTAATACTGACTTTTGTACTTTATATAACCTTCATTTTTATCTTCATTCCACCTTTTTTTGTGTGCCATTTTTCAATTTCTTTCCTCTTAATAAATGATTTTCCTTCCCCTTTCCCTAAAGGAATTGTAATTGTTATTTGTCTACTTTTCATTCCAGCTAACTTTCCATTAATTAGCTTGAAAACAGCACTTTTTAGGCACCCAGTTTCTCTAACAATGGCCCTTTTTGGGTTACCCTCCATGCATTGGGTGTCAGTTCAGTGGCAGTTCCAGAACATTTTCATAGGGTTGACCAGGCAGCACAATAATGTGCATGTGGCCAAAAAGTAATAGGGATCAAATTCGGTTCAGAGTCAAGCTATTGGGATCAGGCATCAGGTTCAATTTGCATATTTTCATAGCCAAAACAAGGATTTGTTGGGCTACTGTAATTTTGAATTGAAAAATGTCCTCAATGGGAAGTCTTCAAACTTGAAAAACAAAGTCCAAAGTTTTTTTTTTTTTTTTTTGGAATGATTATGACCTGGATGTCTAAGAATCTTCACCAGCTTATCAGGGAAATGAATGCCCACAATGTCTATATTCTCCAAAAGAGAATAACAGAACAGACCTTCATGAGGCCCTTGTTAAAGCTATGCACATATTTATGCATCTATGCTCTTCAAATAACTTTCTGGTTCGACGCAACATTTACATTAAATTGGTTGAGAGGTTGTTCTTTACCAGTATTCCGTAAAAATTCAAAAAATATCAAAAACATTTATTTGGAAATCTACCGTCCCATTTATTTGGAAATCTAACGGAAAAAATATCAAAAAAAATTTTTACGGAATGACTTTGACCTGGATGACTGAGAACCTTCATCAGCATATTCTTTACCAGTAAATACATAAAAGATTCCCAGATGACTGCCGATACAAACTCTCCCCTATAAAACCTAAAACTAAACTCTTATAAGGGAGTAAAATCTGTATTAGTCTTCATTAAATGTAGCATATTGTTGTACATAATCGATTGCTTTATTTTTGGTGTCAGCTTTTGGTCAATATGCTAACCTTAAAAGGTCAAAGTGGGAAAATGTAGTAGTAGTAGACAAATTAGCAATTAGAGGAGGCAATAACAATTACAATTCCTTTAGGGAAAGGGGAAGGAAAATCATTTATTAAGAGGAAAGAAATTGAAAAATGGCCAAAAAAAAAAAAGGTGGAATGAAGATAAAAATGAAGAAGGTTATATAAAGTACAAAAATCAGCATTAAATAGAAATATTAATGAGAGAAACCGAAGGGAAGAAATAATAATGATCAGATTAAGAGTAGGTCATACTTATTTAAATGACAATTTATACTTAATAGGGAGGAAAAATAATGATAAATGTGAAGGATGTGGAGAGATAGAAAATGCAGATGTATTGATGAACTGCAAAACATATGAACCTGAAAGGAAGAAATTGAAAAGAGGACAGGCCAAGAATGGAGTCTTAAAGGATTATTGGGAAATAAAGGAAATATAAAAGATATTTATAGATTAAGGAAAGCATTATTTATTTATCTTCAGAATACAAAATTAAAAAATAGAATTTAATAGATGTAAAACAATGTTGCTACACACTCATGAACAGTAGGTGGCGGTATGCCCGCCCCTTCCCTAGAGCCCGGTGGGATCGAAAACATTTTGAATGGAAATCAGTGGGGAGAGATTAATAAACTTCTGGTCCCAGTCGCTCTCTGTCACTGATTCCAGATATGCTGGTTGTGTATTTAAATTGTTTTTTGTTTGTTTTTTAGTTCCTCTTTGGTCAAAATCTGGTCAAAATCCATCAATGAGATCGCACCAAACAGGAAGTTAATTGCACAAAGGATCCGGTAGATTTCCAAATAAAACACATCCGATCTTAACCCATGATCCTTTTTTTAAACTAGTTTAATTAGTTTCTCCCGTATGCCACGACGTAATACATTGATCTGAAAATCAACCTCAGACGCAACGCCGCAGTGGCGAGGGTTTGATCCGTCAGATGGAGTTAAATCACAAAGAATTCAATGTTGAATCGGGGCGGCAGCTAAATGCTAGGCGATAGGTAGCAGCCTAAACGTTGCAATTTCACATAATCCTGACGAGATCCGAAATACGTAGCAAAAACTAGCAAGCGGGTGATTATGTATGTTCACTAAGTAAATATTATGTAAATAAACCCTACACTTCTCGCTATAAATGTAATCAAAACCCATTTAAATGCAGAAACTGATTGAAATTATTGATTTTCCCACTAAAAGTTAGAGAAATCTCAGCCATGTTTATACCAAAATGTTACAGTTTCACATTATCTTGAAAAATCTTTGCAAGAAACGAACAAGCAAGTGAATATGTACATTCCCTGAGTAAATATTCTGGCAACAAACTATACATTTCTCACTAGAAATGTAATCAAAACTCTTTTTAATGCAAAAACAAACTCAAGTTATTAATCTTTCCACAAAAAAATGAGCGAATGTCGGCCATCTATATATATTTTTTTCTTCTCCCAGCTGGAATCTTGAAAGTCACGTGACTAGGACGTAAAACAATAGAAAGCGTATAGGCAGAAGAAACGTAACAGTACCACAAAAAAATGGCCATTAATGTACCTCCACTACGTTTTGCAGTGTGGACCAACGTAGTGAGGGTACATTTTCCCATGAGACTGGGTTGGTGTCATAGTCATTCCAAAACAGTAAAAAAAACAATCCACTGGACTTTGTTTCCAAGTTTGAATACATTTTGCTCTCCATCCAGGAAGCTTTCTCAATTCAAATTGTCTGGATTTGCATTGAGTTTGAGGCTTTATTGAGTGGACCAAAATCAAAGCCTTATTTATGCTTAGAAACATGCAAATTGCACCTGATGAGCAGGTTGGATCCTTTAGAATGGGGGTCGTTTGGTTGTAAGTCTGTAATACCCGAAACCTTGCTATGATTCTGAAAGGGGGGTCGTTAAAGGGGATTGTTCACCTGGCTGGGAAGGGGAGGTGCTCTGTTTCCCTGTAATGGTCCCATTCCCCATTCTAAAGGGGCGGACCTGCTTGTCAGGTTCAATTTGCATGTTTCTAAGCAAAAACAAGGCTTTGTTTTTGGTCCACTCTATAAAGCCTCAAACTCAATGCAAATCCAGACAATTTGAATTGAGAAAGCTTCCTGGATGGGGAGCGAGATGTCTTCAAACTTGGAGACAAAGTCCAGTGGATTGTTTTTTTTACTTTTTTGGAAGAAAATTTTCATGGAGTATTTAAATTTAAATTGAAGTTCAACCCGTAATTAAACTTATAAACCAATTATCTTTCTGCTTTCAGACCTGCTAGTTCAGCCAATCATTTCGGTGTCCACCAAGGGTGGGGTCACGCGCACAATCCCCCAGGGTTTAGCAGGAGTGTTATTGGGCTCCAGCTTCACAATCATTTGCTCCATCCAGCCCCAGTATCCAGGAGGTTCCTTCCAGCTCTTCTTCACCTCAGCCAACACGACACAGAGCTACAGCCAACCACATATCAATCACTCGGCACACTTCCTGTTTCCTGCAGCAGGGCCCAACCACTTTGGAAACTACAGTTGTGTTTATAATGTTCATGTTTTCTTTCATAACTTCTCCTCTAAGAGCCGTCTGTTGACTGTGAATATATTAGGTGAGCCATGGAAAGCTGAACTCAGCTGTGTTTGTTTAAGTTTTTACATGAAGTGACCTGCTGACACAATATGTCTTGTTAGATCCAACAGTTTTTATCGTCAAACTGGTGATCCGGCTGCTGACACTGCTGTTCCTCATCTCTCTGGTTTGCTGTGTCTCTAAGGTAGTGCTAGCATTTATTTTTGACTGAGTTTAAGCCCTCAGCCTGGGATGATGCTCTAACTCAGCTGTATTGTCTGCCATCTTCCTGCAGACCACCAGGGAGCAGCAGATGGTTCCAGAGAGGAACATGGGGCTGGATTCACCAAGAGCTGAAGGAGGACAGGTGGAGGAGGAGGCGGCAGAGTTTTAGCATCCTTGTGTTGTGAAAAAAATCTGTACATATAGAATAAGCTCTAGAACAGAAATTAGTTAATCACAGCCAGGCCTAAAATAATACACCTGGTTTTTCTTTATAGTTTTTCTGCATACTGTGTTAGTTGTTATTTTTATGGACTCCACGAAATATTGCAGTATCTGAATCTTTGTTTTGTCAATCTTTTATTTGAGTGTCTCAGATGTAAGACTTTGTTCGCATTTCTGAATGTCAGAAGTACAATGCTTTGTATAAAAAGTCTAAAAATATAAAATCCTATATTATTAACAGTTTCATAACTTTTTGTTACATTTACTTTATGCATCAGACATACAGTACATATACAGTGCAGAGAAATGTTTTTAGGCTTTTTGTTATAGAAATACTTAAAGATATGACAGTTGAGTGCATCATGAAGCTCTAACTGGTTTATATTAATCTTAAACTGAAAATGAGGTAAAAAAAAAAGTACTTCTTCTAAAGAGCTAAAATTGACCTTTTTGCAATTCTGATATCCTATTGGAAATTCATCCACACTAGGAAAGACAAGATACCTATTCTGAAATTAAAAAAATTCATATGAATTGATTTATTTATCACATCTTAATCATATTTTCTTAGGACAGAATTTTGAGACAAGGTTAGAATTGAAACAAAGAAAAAATGGTGTCCAAATGTGTATAATGTTAAGAACCTGTATCCTGAGAAAGCAACATCTAAGTGTACAGATGCAACATGCTGGAAACTAACTTCAGAAATTGGTTCCCTTAATCAAAATTCAAATGCAAAGTAAGCACTGCTGTCTGGCCTGTGATTTTTTTTTAGGCTGGGTACAGGTGTGGCTACCACCAGGTAACCCTCACTGATTATGTTGTGGTAAAAAATCTTTATTTAATTCTGCTTCTTGAGTGTGATACGTTATGCTGGTCTTGTTTAAAATAATTAGTATAGATTCCAGGACCTTAGAGCTCATCATATTGATGTCAAGGATGAGATTAACTGATCTACTAAAATATAGGGTGTATGTATGCCCATATATGAAACAATTGATTATCGAATATATTTATGCAAGGTGTGTTTAAATGAAACAGGCAATAATGTAATAATTCCAGTATACTGATGAAGGTTCTCAGTCATCCAGGTCATAGTCATCCCGTAATCATCACCACAAATGTATGCCTGAAAGTGCGAATGCACAGAAAAAGATAGCTACTGGGAAGAGCATGTAGGACAGTCTTACGTAAGCATATCACCAGAATGATTGACATTTAGGAGAACCACATTTATATGATCCACCTGAAAACAAAAGATTGTCCTCCATACCTTTAAACTAGCATTAACTGATTAACTTTTCTTATTGTAGCCACCATGACATTGATGCAGATTCTGCTACTTTTGAAATTTCCTTTCCTGCATAGAAATTGTTTCAACATTGGGTTAACATATCTTCCAGATCCAGTAAGCAGTAGCTCTTTACAATGCTAAAGGTTTGGATAAAAACAAAATGTTAAAGGACTTTTGTGATAGTCTTAATGACCATACAGTGTGAAGACAATATTACAGGGGATCAAAACATCTCGCCTGTTTAGCCTGGTCAACAACAACCCTAATGACTCCCATTTACAGAGGCATGGGCCAGTTTCGGGTTTTGCAGGCCAACAACTACCTCAACGACTCAACATTATTAAGGGGGCGACCTGTTTTCGGTTCGATTTGCATGTTTTCTAAGCCGTACGAAGGCTTTTGTTGGGTTACTCTATAAGCCTGGAACTCAACGCTACTCCAGACATTTTGAATTGAGAAAGTTTTCTGGATGGGAAGTGCAAGTCATCAGACTTGGAAAAGAAAGTCCACTGGTTTGTTTTTTTGAAATGACTATAACACATAATCTTCACCAGCATCTTGGACATACCTTGTACAGTAAGTAATTACTTTCCTTGAGTATTATTATGTTTTGGCCAAACATATGACTGGTGCCAAAACGCAATACCCCTTTGACTCAAAGTACAAACATATGCTGCGTTTACACTGAACATGCTTTGAGCAGCATGAGAAGCTAGTTTACATGAAAAGTCTATGGTCTATGTGCATCACAGCCTGCTCCAGCAAATTTTGAGCAGCTGGAGCAGTGCTTTATGAGCATTAAATCATCTGAAGCAGGCAAAGCGCATCTGAGATCCTTCCCAAAAATGAAGCATAGTATTTCTGGGAAATATGGCCACTAATTCTGTTACTAACCCTAACCCTTATATTTTCTCTAATCTTTGTTGACTCTTTTGTCATTGTGATCTTACATCAAGGCAAAGTCTACATGAGAGTCATTTTTTATATATCTTATTTTATGTTATTCTTTTACACCTGCACAACTTTGCTTAAATGTGCTAACATACAGTCTATATTGTACAACAGGGAACTCTGCCTTGCCAATACCCTAATAAATCTGATAATCTTTTCTTTTTATTTACCCTTTGTTTATACATGCAATATAATTGACATTCAAGGGGGCATTTCATCTGGATATTTTTATAATATTTTAAGTCTTACATAACAGAGTTCCACATGGTTGTCCCTTTAAAATGATAAGCACAGCACACAAGAAATAATTACTCTTATCTGGTTGCCTCCTGGGCTGCTCAGTGGAACAGTGGGTAGCACTGCTAAATTGCAGCAAAAGGGTTCTGGGTTCGATTGTAGGTGCAGGGTCTTTATGCATGGAGTTTGCATGTTCTCCTGGTGCATGCGTGGGTTCTCTCTGGGTACTCTGGCTTCCTCCCACAACTTCTATAAATTCTCCTTTTGTGTGCGTGAATGCTTTTTTGTCGTGTTTGTCTCTGTGTTGCCTTGCGATGAACTGGCATCCTGTCCAGGGTGTAGCTCGGCCATCGCCCGTAGACAGCTGGAGATAGGCACCAGCACCCATGTGACCCCAGCTGGGATAAAGTGAGATGGAAATGGATAGATGGATGGCTAGCTGCCTCCTCAACATTGTCCAAACTTTGAAGAGTTAAAGGCCCTGTCACACCTTAACGATTTAGACAGCGTATGCCTCACATACGAAAAATGCTGGCATAGGTTGGATAAGTTATGGGTATGTTTTGTATAAGTTATGAGTATGCTGAAACCCACTGGCACATTTTGAGCATGCTCAAAATTTCTCAACATATGCCAGCTTATTCTCATAACTTATGCTCATGGGCCATAAGTTACAAGTAAGTTATCTAATCGATATACGTTAAGTGTGAGTTACTCATAAGTTTTGGCATCTAGCTTATCCAAAACCTATGAGTACTATGTGCATAACTTATGCGTAACTTATCAAGAACTTACATCCAACGTATATCACCATATTTGATGTGTTCCAGACCACCACTGAACATGTTTCTAATGTACAGCTACCGTATAATGGCATATTGGCAGCGTTTTGGTATAAAAGGGGGTTGCACGCTAAACCTGCTGCAACTGCAAACTTTCTATTTCTTTTTATTTCTTCTTTTTTTTTTGGATGTTTAATATCACAATCAAAGACATCTTTTTATGGGGGCCAGGCGCCTCCAGGCGCATTGCTACTCCCCTCAGGACATTGGCTTGTGCATCATTTCATGGGCATTACGCTGCATTATGCATAAATAAGGCTGTCATTGGACGTACACTCTGGACTCATTATGAATATTCCATTAATACGCCCAAAATTGGGGGAAAAAAACAGGAAGTTCAGCGTATGCCAGCATTTTAGGAGATTCTGGTACACAAGCCATACACTGGCTAAATCGGCAAGGGATGTAACTCCATGAAAAAGAAAGTTTCATACCTGGACTTTGTATTGACAACCACTGTCGTACATGGAAGTAACTTTCACGGTGTTGTCAGGCAACAACACATGCCATAAGTTTAGCCTTACTTAAGCCTCTTTTTCACTGAAAATACAACATTAACCTGGGTTTTTCAACCATGGCTCGACCCGCTAATAATCGTCCTTTGGTATTACTTAAGGGATGTAAGAGAGGGCAGGATATATGTCAATAAATACAAAAGGCAGACCACTTTTCCTCACTTAGCCAAAAACTGGATGTTCTTTATTTCAATGTGCAAACAAAGTACTTTGTCACATTGTTAAAAATCCCCTTTAGGCGAAAGAATGGGTGAATTACCAATTGTAGCATATAGCGCTTTTGAGTCTCCTAAATTACAGTAAGTAGGTCTTAGCCCACCCGATGCTATAGCTGTCGTAGAAACCCAACCATTCCTGCCCCACTAAAATCTAGAGATTTAGGTGGACCAACATATACTGCTTGAAGGCCTAAAGAACAACCTCGATGTTGGCTTATAAAACCTTCCCACAAGACAATACATTTGCAAGCATTTCACCATTGTCAAGTAAAGATAATAAGAATAAAGAGAGGGATGTGAGGGTGGGATTTGTGTCACTTATCCTTGCCTTGGGTAGGGTTTGTCGTGCTCAATCTCTATTTCTTCCCTGACAAAAATGAAAGGATTTCACTGCATAATACAAGGCTTCCTGGAAGTTTTAGGATTATTTGGGAGTCCACAGAGATGGAGTCAATGGCCATGGCTATAGTTAAGGACAAAGACATGGAGCACTGTGCCACATGCAAAGCACCGCCCTGGGACAACAAGCACAGGGCTGTGCTATGCACGCACCACAGAGCAAAAATCCTTTAGAGTAATATTGTTTGTCAGCAGTGTGGGCTGATGAATAATGACTTAATTGCAATTGACAAACTGGTGGACCTCCTCATGGGTGTGCTCAACAGGCTGAGAGATCTGCTATGGTGCCAAACCCTTTGACTTCAATTTCCAAAGCTGCATAATGATAAACCAAACAGGATAGGACCCAAAATAGGCCTAAAGAAGACTTTTGAGCCTCCAAAAACATAAAACTATGCCCACATGCCATTATAAAAGGTTGCCCCTAAGCTGGATGAAGAGGAGTAGGACACTGTCCTGATGACAGAGTCCATTTTCATCTCTACAGGAACGAGCCTTGTATTGATACAGCTATGTGAAGCAATGTAATGGATCTACAAAACCTGTTTAGCTTTTAATTGCAAAGAAGGAAAACAATTGTTTTTACTATTCAAGGACGGTTTAAAGTTAGTGCACAGATTGTTCATAATTGTACGGCTACAGTACACACATAGCTTCAACCTCTGGCCAGCAGACTTCCGCATGCCATCCCTGGAACAGAATAGGGACATGTGGAATCTTTAAGAGTAACGGTTAATGCGGCAAGAAAGATTTTGAAAATATGTCTTGCTGGACAAATGGAATAAGAACCTGTGGAAAAAGTAGTAAATCCTCTCAATGTCATGGCTTACCACTTGAAGAAAAGCCATGTCCAGTACAAAAAGTATATATTCCTGGTCCTGTGGTGGAACATTCAAACTACCTTTTACTTTCTTCAAAAACAAGTAGGACAAAGGTCTTAACAAGAAACTCTGTGATACAGCCCAAATCTCTAGCAAGATCTGACCCCGTAACTGCTTGATTTGCATAGGCTCAAAAACAGCTCAGACTGAGCCACAGCCTCAGTGTTGAAAGCACCTTTTTTGCCTTGCTTTTCCACAGTTATCTCCTGGATATAGCTCTCTGGCCGCCATCTTTCATTTCCAGACTCTTCCGTCAGATTACCTGATAATCTGTGCACGTGTTGTCTGTATTCCTGTCTCCTGTTCTTGCAATCTTCTTCTTTCTTTCTTTTCTGTATTCTTTTTTTTCTTATAAATTTATTTATTATTTATCATTCAACACAGAGTGGTGCAATGGTGTTCCTTTATGCGCTTTGTTCCTGTAAATAACATTTGTTAAAAAAAAAAATACTCAAGACACCATCCTGGGGCTTTTTTATCTAGTGTTTTCAATTGTTTTACCATACTTTCTGAATTTGTTCTTTACACATTTTCTCTAAAATAAGTTGAATGAAATGTGTCACACAGTATAAAGATATAATTTGTTTCTATTAATTAGTGGTTAAGACTGAGAGTTATTTACAATTTCCTACAGAAATCCAGCAGTTTTTATGAAGGGGATCTTTGATAGAACTCATTGTTTTTCCTGAAACAAATTTCTCTGGCAATCATTATTTAGCTTGACTGGCTGATTTCTTTCCACTTCAATTAGATATTCTTGAGGGCTTGTATAGATCTTTTCTTGTCTTTGGGATCAGAGTATTTTCGTTGGAGGGTCTAATTTTTGAAATTTAATTGGATAACAAGGGTTTTAAACATTGGACTCAAACCCTCAGGCTTGTTTACGTCATTATAGGAATAACTCTTGTCTAATTGGGACTACAGCCTACTGAAATAGAGGTAAAAAAACACACCAAAAAAATTACACATTGAGGGCTTGAGGCCTCCATTATAAATCCAAAACATAAAAAGGTACATTAGCATTTATCATGATGAGTACACATTAAAAAAAAAAGTGTTAAACTCTGTGAGATGGGAGGATTTGGGGAAACCATATAGTTCATGGTGGCAGCTAGGAATGTCAGTTAGTCCCTATGCTAAATTAATTGAGGCTAGGAAGCATCCTGCTTCCTTGTCCTACCTTCTTCCTTACTGGAAGCACTGTTCAGATAGCACTTCATCTTTTCAACCATTGATGCACTTTTGATATTGCTTCTTCATAACCAATAGCTTTGCCTCCTACGGTAACCTGGTGGATCTACTCAGAGAACGACGCCATTCAGAAGCAGTTCATATTTCATTATATACGCAGCAAGAATAATACTAAGGTCCAGATGTTGGTATACTCGGTGGTAGCTACAGCCATGACGACAAGTGTTTTCTAGAAAACATTTTTAGCAATCAGCTGGCCAACAGCTGCAGGGGATGAAAGTGTTTGGTGTTTTCAGTCTGACTGCACCTCATTAAACAGCTTTCATCATCACAACATGACAACGAGGAGAGACAGAAAGATGGAGGATAATAGAGGGAAATGGAAGGTTTAAAATGTTTCCCTGTAATAGCTCCCTTTCCCTCTCTTTTTATTATTCTTTACTCTGGGACTAGACGAAAACAACCCAATTTCACCCATCGCTAAGAGCACGTGTGTGTGTCTTTGTGTTTGAGGGAGAGACTAGTAGTTCTTTAAAATATCACAATCTGACAAATAGAGCAAAAATGAGCAAAATTATCTATGAAGTTTTACACTCTGGGCTCCACATGCAAAGAGGCAACTTTCAGTCAATATTAGACAAATACGTTTTTTGGTTGTTTTTAATAGGGAACCTATCAACATGATAATCAGTATTGGAGTGTGAATGCTATGTGGGGCTGAGGATCCTTACTGGTGGGAGTGGCCACCGGCTCCTGATCAACTACACCTGCCACCTATTTGATAATCACCTGCTGGGGACTTGAGGAGCAGTGTGCCAATCTATTGTCATCTGCGGTTGGTTTAACCTACTTAACCTACTTGAGTTAAGCTTCCTGAAGCTCCTGTCACACCTTGACGAGTTAGCCAGCGTATGCCTGATGTCCCAGAATCTTCTAAAACACTGGCATACGCTGCACTTTCTATGTATTTTTTCAATTTAGGGCGTATACATAGAGTATTCATAATGAGTCAGGAACTTATGTCCAACGACAGCCTAACTTATGCATAATGCATGGCAGCGTAATGCCCATGAAATGTCACAGGCCAGTGTCCTGAGTGGGGCAGCAATGCAACCGGAGGCGCCCGGCCTGCATAAAAAGATTTTTTGATTGTGGCATTAACTTAGCTGCTGTTTACCGCCTGCCAAAAAAAAAAAAAGAATAAATAAATACAAAGAAAAAAAAAAGGTCTGCAATAGCAGCAAATTCAGCGTCATATCTGCTAGGAAGGTTTTTGGTCGTGGGCATGAACGCAGGGAGGATCCATCACACTTGCCTTCTTGCTCACCCTGTGATGGGGATGAGGTCGAGAGGAGTACAGATGGCTTCCTCTTGTGAACCCCCTTTTATACCGAAATGCAGCCAATATGCCACTAAACAGTAGCAGTACGTTAGAGACACGTTCAGCTGGAAAACGTCAAATACATTGATATGGGTTGGAGATAAGTTCTTGATAAGTTACACAGTTATGTACAAGTTACTCTTAGTTTTTGGATAAGCTGGACACCATGACTTATGAGTAACTTACACCTAACCTATGTCAATGATCAAAAAACTTTTTTTTCTTCTTCAAAAGTAAATGTAACTAGATATATCTTTATTTTGTGGAACATGACAATAGCATTTAGTTGGATGCTTATTATTTTTTTATTTTGGCATTATTATAAAACAAAGGCACATAATCCAGCCTCATCACCCAAATGCACAACTGCATTCTCTACTGAGGTTAAGTTTTTTTATGTCTAACAGGCCAGTACTTTATCCTAATTCTGAACAGTATCACACGGAAATGTTTCCTTGTGTGTCTTAGTTCATTACTTCTGGCAGGTCTATAACTTCCTTCCTTCTGGTAGCAATAATTGGTGAGCTAACAGGCTTCAATGAATCAATTTATTGGTTCATTATTTCCATGTTTTGTTTTACTGACAGTGAACATTTTTTACATTCAGCCCCATAGTTTAAGGTGTAAATTAATTTTGAATAGTGGTTGTCTTTTGTATATGTAAAGCACTTTGTTCACAATTTTTAATATTAAAGTTCTTTATAAGCGGTGGTTCAGACCAGGGGTCCAGGAGGGGGTCAGCATGTTTTCATGGGGGCACAGAAAAGCATGAAGTAACAAACATGGCAAGGGATCCAAATATATTAAAAGAGCTGCATGAAGTGAAATTTCTAGTCAACTTGGTTTAATTAAAATTATATGTCTTATTAGGTCAACATAAATTCATCAAATCAAATCAAATCTTTATTGTTGTCATTGTCACAAAGAACAACGAATTTTTTAAAAAAAAAGTGCCATCAATCGATCAGTGCATATGCTTAAAAACAAAAACAGAAATCACTGTCACCACCATTTACACATAATATAAGAAATAAATAACAATAGCTAATAAAAACACTAATAAGAATAGTACAATCTCACACACATCATCCATGATGATTAATGATTTCGGAATTTTACATGTTTTACGGGTGCTTCCAGGTTAACGGATGGTTTTGGACTTTTTCTTTTAGTTAATCAAATTTCACGAAATGTTCTACTTTCAAGATCAGTCTGTTTGTGCCATTTTTCTGCCAAATGATTATACCCTACAAGATTTTCAGATGATTCCATTGTTTTCTGCAGTTTGAAGATTCTGATTACTACCTATCACATTTTCATATGTTCTTCAGTTAATTTTTGCTTTTTTTTTCATCTATTCCATTTCTTTAGCTAATGTTTCGTTTTTCATTCAGCATGAAAAGCATTCCCACTTTGCTGTTTCTCCCAAACAGCTTTTTCTAGTTTGATGTTACAATTACTAAAAAATCTGAATTATTTTATTTGTTTTGAAAAAACCTTTAGCAGATGAAAACTATGATCCTTTCCCAATACCACTGAAGCTAAAACAGAATTTGTAAAGAAAAAAAATGATATAGATCTAAAGGACCAGAGGGGGACCCAAAAGAAGAACAAAAGATTTGTCCCGCTATATTTTTCAAATATAAAAAGAAAATCCAGTAGCAAACAGTGAAATAAAGCATGAATATATTGAATATATAGATTACATTGCATATATAACAAAAGAAACAAATTAACCAGAAAATGTGTAAATAAGCAGAAAGGCTGTAAAAACGTCCACGGCTGAAAAATGCAGCACCCCAGAGTCTGGGTTTTATATAGGAAGAGAAAGGCAGGAAAAAGAGGGAGAGGGAGAAGGCATCCAATACCAGCACCCAATTTATATAGAAAGCTTTGTTACCAGTATAGTTCAAATTAACGATAGATTATTAATCTGTTTAATAAAATAAGATCTGCTCGATACAACTACTTAGTTAATCTTCCTCAATATTGGAGGGGAATCACATCATTAAAGATGGGTGCGTCTGAAAAGGAGCATAAATGTAAGTTTTTTATTATTTTGTTTGGTTTTCAGTTTTAAAGAAGAATTAAACCAGGATTTTATTTCAACATTTAATAATCCTATTGTGTGTCTGTAAATAACACAGAGGCCAAATAGCCAGAAAGCTCCCAGAGCTGAGAATTTACCTTCATCAACCAGACCAGGCAACAGGAAAACACCATCAAAGGATTAGCAGCAGCTAAATGCTAGGAGATGTTTAGCAGGATATTTACCTTAAATAACTGCCTTTGTTCCTCCTTCACCATGTAATCAGATGATGCTACAGTTGTTTCTACTGTTTCCTGGACAGCTGCAGTGCATTTGGTAGCCTTCAACAGCCTGGATTATAATCTGTGTCAATATTAAAACAGTTTAGTAAGACTTTTATATTTAGATTAAATTACAACCATTAAAACAAATCTATAAATTTTAATCATTCTCATGAGCAGCTTGACGCAACCATTTTATTGTCATTACACATCCAGATTAAGGAAAAATAAGCTCTAAGGGCATTAAAATAATCTGTCCTTTAATCAAGTTAATCAAGTTATAGTGAAACCTAATAGGGATATATTTTCACAATCCTAAACCTATTCTCCATTCATGAGTTCACAGATACAGCTGTGCTTTATGTATTAAATAAGCCGTTATTATTTTTGATGGGATGTAAATGTACAGTTTAATGTTAATGTTTATTTAACTTTTTCAGGTTCTGATAATATTAATAGTTTAGATGATACTTTTTATTTCTATATCTTTATAGCAGTTTTAAAGCTTGCGTCATTTTGGGTCGGGGCCCAATATCAATGTCTTCCATGGGGCCCCAAATTCCTGACGACACCACCCCCCACCCCCAGTACAGGGGCAGTGGCCCCCGTTGGCCCATGTCTAGGACCGCCCGTGTTATCTAACGACCAGAGCCACATTTCTGCTTAAGAAATAACTGTCTATGTGACAATTCTACTTTATTCTTAACATTGCATTGAAATAAAATCACAAAGCTTTACATTTTTTAATGCACAAACTGTTTATTTCTATCATTATTTTATTTTTTTTGAATATATTTTTAAGTAGCATATTTTCTTGCTTATTGACTAAATAAAGCCCATTAGAAGTTTGCTCTAACTATGCATTTAGAGTCAGACTCCTGCTTTGAGGGGAGGGCTGCTTGTTATCGGCGCTGCTGTGGAGATAGAGAAGCGCGCTTTAGAGTCTCCGCGCGCGGCCGCTCTCAGCGCGTGCCTGTCGGTATGTGAGCGTCACGTCGTGCTGATGTTTTAACCTTTGACGGTTCGGATGATGATCCGGAGGACGATCTGCGGCTGGAGAAGGAAGCGGAGAGGCGAGGGACGTGACTGAACCTGAGCTCCGGGATTCTGTGGAGTTGGCAGCAGTTAGTCCAGAAGGGATCTGCAGAAGCTTCTGCAGGTACTGATTGCAACATATGTGGGAAACTGCTGTTTAATGACAGCTGCTGGATCATGTTTCTAATGCACAAATGATCAGCAATTAAAATGCATCAGTTTGACAGCACAGATAACTGCTCCATTTGCTTTGGATTACGGAATTATGGCTTAGATTTACATTTTGGATGGGGATCATGTTGAGATTGGACATTTTTCTATATAACCTATGTTATTTATTTCTTCTCTCCCATTTTTAAATTAGCCCATGCAGAGAAGATGATGGGGTTAATAGCCTGTACATTGCTTTGAGAAAATGTAATATGTTACAAAATCTCTCTTGATTTTTATAGACTAAAACTATATATTTGTGGTCAAGTTAGTTAAAAAACTTGTGTTGGAAAAGTATAAATGGATTGAAGTATTAATTGACTGACTTAATAACTGCTACAGAACATAAAGGTACATTTAAGGCACTGGAAGCTAAAAAAAAAAACATTAAAACAAAAAAAGAGTGTAGGCTAGAAACCTTGGGTTCATTAGTTTGGATATTTTCCATTTGAGGTTCTGTGAAGTAATCATCAGGTTATTGTAATGTAGCACCGATGCCATTTTTGACCCCCGATGTGTGTGTGTGTATATATGAAGAACTGCATACTACTTGGATGTAAAATAATTTCCATCATGGCTTTGTCAAGCTGCTGCCTAGCTTTGAGATGCAGACTAATACAAAGTAAATCCAGTAGAACTTTTTATTGCCTACCTGGAATGGGTGACAATAGTTGAATAAACTTTTGGCTCTCAAAATGGTATCGGTGCCCTATTTGTTGGTACTCGCCGATACCGATACCACATTGTAGTGCTGGATCGGAGCCCTGCCCGATACTAGTTATTTGTCTTACCACTATGAGCTTATGGAGAGAAAACACCCAAAAAGCGGTGGAGACTAACAAATAGTTTGATATACAGAACTTATGAAATTAAGCTTCACCTGACTTGTACTATTTAAAACAACTGAACCTGCAAATGTTCTCCTATCTTCACCAAGCATGGAGTAAACTGTTGGATTATCTATTAGCTTTGCAGCAGAGTTGAAGACAGGTGAAGGGTTTGTGATCCAGGCAGGGATGCTGCCAGGAATTTGGAGCCCCATGACAGACATCATAGTGCACCCCCCACCCCCTGCATCAAAAAATGTATGCAAGGTTTAAAAACTGCAAAGAGTATCATTTAAATTATATGTAATTTTAACAAAGAAAATTATCCTAACTTCAAAAATTCAAATGTACATTACCTCTAAAATTTACATGAAAAAATATCCTCTCAATATAATAACAGCTTTATTAAAAAAAAAAAAAAACAGCTGTATCTGTGTACACATTAAAAGAAAATAGGTTTTGGATTTTGAAAATGAATAATCTCCTCTTACTTTTCACTATAGCTAATAAAGGACAGATTAATTATATGCTGGCCTTTAGAACTTATTTTTAATCAATGTATATGTGCAATGACAAAGCATGTAGTTATGGCGTGGCTGCATCAGGCTGTTCATGAAAATGATAGCGATTTATGGATTTCTTTAATGGCTGTAAATCAATCTGAATATAAAAATATAAAAACTGAACTATTTTAATATTGATACTGTTTTTAATAAGATTGCTGGAGGCAATTCAGGCAACTTTCTCCTTCAGTTGTCCAGGATCCAGTGTAAACAACTACAGGCCATTTCATTTTATAGTGATCATTATTTAGAGAAAAAATGTGTTTGAACTTTTATTATAAACAAAAGTGTAATATGAATAATTTGGAAATGTATAAAGAGAGAACATCCCACAGACCCTCTAATGATGCCAACTGACCTGTCCCTGAACACAATTTAGCTTAAATTTCTTTAGGGGAGGGTGGGGTATTGAAGAGACGTGGCTGCTGCTGCAAACTTGATGAGGACTAACTAAAGACCAGAACACACCAGTTGCCTTTTTAATCTCCGATCAGATTTTTTTGTCACTCTGATTGCGTATAGTTAGGCTTGGACTAGGCAGGGTGGGCAGATCTGCGCAGATTTTTTCACTTCCGTCACTGTGCAACACAAATTAAAAGCGTTTCCCACATTTGACTTGGACAGATTATGGAAAGTTATATAAAAAAAAAACAACCACTGGAACAGTTATAAAGCAAAGCTCCACTCAACAAGTCTCTGCAAAATCTCAAACCAGAACATATAGAGAATTTTCATATATTAAAAACATAATGAAATCTACATCTAAAGAAAAGAAAAACACAGAAATAAACACAGTGGGATGGTTTATATGTTGGCAGAGGCAGAGAGAGGTGATTATCAAAGAGAGAGATCTGTGAAGTTAATCAGTTTTTCTTTCTTTTTTTCATAAAGAGATGAGAGATACAACAGGCTTACCTGCTTTGTCTGCCCCTCATTATTTAGTTTTTGTGAGACTCAAAGAGGATCACTATTTTACTATACCTGTTTTTTCTTCTCCTGAAATTAAATTTTTTTTCCAAGGAGATAGATAAACAGCATTTTCTGCTCATCGTTTTTTCAGCGGCTCAAAGAGAATGACTACTTTGTCAATTCTCTGTCCTCCTGAACTTATTGTGGGTAAAGTATTCTATTTTTTTTATGTATAATTGATTATTTTTGCATGGGTCTGTCCTGCTCATTATATACATATATATACTCTATATATCGACTACAAAACTGGACATTTCCTCATGCGACAAACCGATTTAATTTTGTATTTTCCGCCAAAGCAGATGTGTTTTACTTTGTAACTGCGTCTCTCTTGCTCTCAGACCCATGATATTGCCTCTGAATTGCTGTGTCGTCTGACTAAAATAGACCTGGGGTCTGTCTCAGTCTGACCTACACAAACCCCTTTGAGCGAAACCGTGTCGGGAGTGATCTCCCCATTGACTTACAATAAGCGCTAAACGCCACAACCTCATCCGACATTATGTTCCGTCTAATCGGATGCAAAATTGAATTCTGTGTGTTCCAGCAGATAGCTAGCTGGTCTTAAAACATCTGAGCCTTGTTCCAGAAAATCATTATGGTTTCTTAAAAATATCTACATCTGCAATACCCCTTAGGAATAATAGTCATCACCATCTTGATCAGCTCATTTTGTCACTGCACCTTTTTACATTCCAATTAAATGTATCCTCTGCATTGAGCAGAGGGCTCCCACTGTGCAGTGACTGGGAATCATTCTGGGGGTTATGGTACCCAGTGTGGTATTTGAGGATATGAATGAGGGAGGCTGGAGCCATCTCAGTAACGCATGTGTGTGATCATGTGTTCAGAGTCAAAGAAGAGAGCTCAGTCAAAAGTTTTCTGCAGAACAGATCAAATGCAGATAAATTCACTTCTGGTAATCTCTTGGCAGGCACCCTGCTCATAAATATGCAAAGGGAAGATGTTTAAGCTTAGTAAATAGCAGGGCAATGTTTCAGAAAGTGGCATAAGTTAAACTGTTAGTCAAGTTGCTATTGCAACAGCCTACAGTTTCTGAACCAACTCTGGTCAGTTTAGAACTGGGTTGATATGCTCCACTTTCTTAATTTTGGTCGGTTGAGGATGTGGGTAGCAGCATTCTGGATCAACTGCAGCTGTGTCATCCACTTTTTAGGAAGACTTGTAAAAACAGTGCTGCAGTAATAGGGCCGATTGATATTCACAAATATCGAAGTTGAGATTACATTATTGCAGTTGCACTTTTATTTAGATTTTTCTTTGCATTAAACAAAATGATGTAAATGGTTCACTACAGGGTTTCAGTTTTTTTTTCATGACCTGGAAATATTGCTTGTGCAAAGTCCTTTTTTATAGAACTTTACTGTAACCTTTGGTCAAGAAGAGATCAATTCTAATTGCATACATGAATGTGCATGCTAGCTGTACAGCTGTTTCATGGTGAGTTTTAGTGATGGACATATTTCAGCTTCAACTACATGTCATTATAAGTAATAAGCTAAGTTGAATGCTTTTTAATTCATTAGAACTTGATTCAACTTTATTTATACATATAATATTGAACTCCTGCCATGTCTTTCTGTGCTTGCAAGGTGACAGCTATATGCACATTTAATTCAAAAGCAAATGTTTTTTTTAGATTGGTGGTGTTTATTACAAAATCTAGGAGAGTAACAGCATTAGATCAACTAGTGATCTCTAAAATAATAGTGTTTTTGCCAGCCCTTGTCAAGCTTCATGAACAGATTTTTTTTTTCCAAATCTAAAGTCAAGGCAGTGAGTAAAAGCAGATCATTTAGCAATGTCCAATTAAACCAGACAAAATCAATCTTTTCTGAAAATGTGTGTTGTTAGATCTTACTTGAACGTCCATAAAATGTGCTGGTGAATCACATATGGCTTCTTTAATGGAAGACACACCCTTTCATAACAAAAACTTAGTACCTGGATAAGATATTATCTCTTATATTGACTAATTAGCTGTATCGGATATCAGTGATTTGATATTGGATTTCGAGGATCCAATCCAATGCAGTGCAGTCTTTTTGCTGATTAAATGTTACATAATGTTATAATATACAGTACATTTATGCCTATGAAATTCTTTTTTACCTTATTTAAAAAATGTTTATGCCAAGGCTAAAGCCTCCACTCACATGGCAAGATAAAGCGGGTAAAATAAATATAAAAAAATAATAGCAACAAACAAAAATAATCAAGGTCAATGGGCTGGTGGGGCAGCGCCCTAGCGCCCTCTATTGGCCAGCTGCCACTGGTTTGAAAGTCATTTATTCTTGAGATGTTTTCTGCAGCAACTCAAAAACATAATTTCAAGCTTTTTGTGTTCATGTTTATGTGTTTACACTGGTTTTACACAATCTTTTCACAGGTATTAACAATAACTAGGAGCTGGTAAGGGAGAAGCCTTAATTTAATTTTATTTTATTTAGATGTGAACAACAATTTAAGTTTACTGTTACTGTGATGATTTGTGCTAAGTGTGGTACAAACTGTTTAGAGGTTAGAAGAGGTTACAGTACAAGATGGGAAGTTAAATGTTAAGAATTTTAATGTGCAATGATTTATAATATCATAAACCTTGCATTATGGACATTGCACATGGGCAAAGCAAGACTGATAAATTCCAGAAACAATAACTTTCCCATATCAGACATAGAACACTTGACATCTAAAGGCTTTCAAAATTCTGAAGTCTTAAAACCTTCAAGATCGATAATTTGATAATTTTAATCAGCTGTTTTTTTTTGCTCGAAACTGCCACAGTAGCCGATTTACCAGGTGAATTGAAAGATTTCCTGTCCAGTTTTGTCATTTTAGGCTGATCTGTTTTTTGTTTTTTTTGTCGTTGTTGTCTGTTTGTTTGTATTGTTTTCTTAGATGAAAATGTTCTCACAATGCTGATCTCAAAATGGAAATACCAACCAGTAGCCATGGGCACAACCACATCCTGGGATTCCTTCAGCGACAACAACCCAAATTGGTTTTGGTTGGTTAATTGTTCAACATACCAGGCCACTTGTCCTCTTGTGCTCTACCCTCCAAATGTTTGGATGCCTGAAATCACACACCTGACACAGGTAACTCTTGATGCGTTGAGTCCTGTATTGATGCTGATAAACAGGGCTTGACATTAACTTTCTTGCTCACTAGCCACTGTGGCTAGTAGTTTTCCAAAGTTACAAACCACTCCGCCTTTTCACTAACCACAATTTTCTTGCAGGGGAATGATGATCAATATTGCAAAGATGTCTAAAGTTTACTTGAACTAAATTTACAAACCCTTTAAATGAGAATGACTCTTGTACGTGCTTCTATCAAGGCTACAGCACATGTTTCTAACTACATATTACCGTATCATGAAATATTCAGCTCATAAGATTCTGTTTAAAGCTTCTATTACATGATAATTAGCAGAGCACAAATTAATAAAACACGTGGTTGATAATTGCATATTAAAAGTGGTGCAGGAAAAAAGGAGATTAATTTGAACATGGAAAAAGGCAATAAGAAAAACTCTGTTTCAATATTTATTTAGAACAGTAAATATTTACTAAGAGCATAGAAAATAGTAATAAAATAAAATAATTTTACCTTCTGTTTGAAAAGTAAATGTAGAAATAAAAAAATATTTCAGAGCTTTCATCAGCAGTGTCATACCATGTCTTCTTGTCTCTGTGCTCAATGAAAACGGGTCTTTGAAACTGAGGACATCTAACATGCCAAAACTTGATCGTGGGGGGCTTGATCAAAGTCTGTGATGAAAGCTGATCAGTCAGCAGGTCTGATAAGGTATTGCTCTTAAGACTGGCCTGGCAGTCACTTTTGATCAGCTTCATGGCACTAAATCTGCACTAATAATCAGCTGTTGAAAGAGGAATGCAGAGGACAAGGTCAACCACATGCAGTAGATCTGACCAGACGTGGTCAAGCTGCAGAATAACCTCTGGCCAAAAAATGTCTTTTAAAATATTCGGGTTGTGGTAGTCTTGACTTGAGAACAGTCCACTGGTCCAAGACTGTTCCCACTTATACCCCAGATCTCATCTGAGTGGGCTCAAAGTGAGTGATCTCCTGAACATTTGAGTCAGCAATATAATAGAGATAGATGATGCCAGATATAATTATATAAAGTTAGTTACTTAGATATTTCAGTTAATCTGGTCATTTTGGATACAAAATCCTCCCTCCCAATTTACCAACATTTCTGTTTTCATCTGACTAGTATCAGAAACTGGTAATCTGCATGGAACATATGATCCCATGGCTAACATCTCAGAACCTGTTATCAATTGTCTCTGACAGCAGATTTATAATATGGCCCTTGGATTGATCCAGGTATTAGTTATAACATTCTTTGAGGCTGACACCGACATACTGGTTTGTTCCAAGCACTTTCTTCAGCATGGGCCCAGGTGTCTGAATTACAAGACAGACAGGGAGAAAGAAAGATCGACTCCAATCCCAGCACATCCCCTAGCACTACTTTCAGCCCTACCCCAAAATTAGCTTTTTCCTGTGAGGGTAGTGGTGTCCCAATTCCTCTTTGTTTGTAGGAATAGTGGAGATAACAAGGGGTAGGCTAATGATAAAGCTAATGATTTCAGGTGCTTACTTGCCGAGGAAAGGCCAGAGACAATTTCACAGAGATAATGGAGAACAAGGATTTTACCCAGAGACTCACAGTTTTTTTTTTTTTTTTTTACTTTAGGAAGCCAAAGATAATTGTTGGCGTCAGCCTTTCTTGGTTCACCAGATTCTCCCAGACAACAGAGGTTAGGTGAGACAGTGCTCTGGAGCTAAGACAAGAGCAACAGCGAAAGCAGCAAGAAAACCAGGAAGAGGCTGCCAGATGATAATATTATAATTCATATAAAACAACAAACATGTTAAGTTAATAATAAAAACATATATTTTTTAGTTTTATTTGGATTTGTATTTGTGTATTGAAGCCTGTGAGGAGGACAGGCAATCATAAAATTTGGCCATGGTCACTAACCTCGCGGTTCCACTAAAGGCACTAATGTCACAGATTGTCTGCTGAGCGTCCACGTCCCGCTGCCACATGTGGATGCAGCCATTCTAGTCAAAGTGGTTCCATCTGGCGTGCCGCATCCTTGAAGCATCTCTCCTACCCTAATAGACACCAGAGATGTAGGGTTAATCTTTTCAAAGCTGCTCCTCAAACTTGCCCTGTTCACATAGCTCTTGTGATAAAAGGAATACTGGTCACTTAGAATGTCAACAACTTCCCTTGCCAGGTTGTTCTGGGACACAGCAGCAAAGTAGCCTAACTTCAGCCGATTGGACATGAAGTTTATGCATAGAATGTATGCTCTGTCTCTGTACAGCTGACTGACTATCCCTCTCTTGACCCCTTTCATGATGGCAGCACCATTTTTTCCAAACGCTACTTGTTTCTGTGGCTTCTGCCTTGTCTCATCTTTACTCCCTGTCACAGTTTTCATTATTGATAATATAACTACAGTGACCTGTCTGGCATCTTCCATCACTGCACTGTCTGGCAGAAACTTTGTGGTGGCCAGAGCTTCTTTCAGTTTTTTCTTTCAACATCAGCAATGTGAAATATGAACTCATTAACTCTATTTGAGTCCCTTTAAGTATTTCCAACATTTAGCCCTTGTTTTCTCATCCATCCTAGACAAAATACACATCAATATTGTTATGACCAATGTAGGTTCATGAAAAATAATAATTAACACAAGGATCATTTAATAATAAACATTTAATGTAATGCTTCCTGGCACATCTACATAGTGCATTAAAGGTGGATCTACTTCTCTATAGCATGTGCGTTGTGAAACAGAATTCTGTTCTCAAGCTTGGCCAACTTCAAGGGGGCCAGGGACTTCCCCACCACACTGTCTGATAAAGAACCATCTTTGCTCATTTTGTTGCAATATATTTTTTATGCCGATGTGATTTCATGGTTCTTTATCGTTTAAGTTAGAATTTTTGGTTTAGACCTACGTCATCTTTTTACTGCCATAGATCCTACAGTCTTACACTACTCTTGCCATGGACACAGTTTTTGGTGCTGATGCACCCTAATTTTCCATGTGTTTGCTTTTTTAATAACTCCCATCCACTATAATTGAGGAACTTTATGCACTCATCTTTAAACTGGATGGCTGTGCCAACCATTTGGTGGATAGAAGAGGTATTACAAAAACAAACACTTATACTAGACTGGAAAGACTGTGCAGACTTGATTTTAATTCAGTTTAATGAATTTATCATTATTTATTAATTTTCACGATAAGGGAAATGACCACCATGTAAACAGGCAGTAAGTTAGCAGAGAACATTGCCCAGGGTGCTGCTTATGTCTGTTTTTCCTTGTTAAGTTCAAATAAAAAGAAAAGAAATAAAATGCAGTAATCCCTGTTCACTGAACAGGTGGTTTTAGACCTAAAAACTAAATTTTAAAATAATTTTTATTTTTTTAAATAATGCCTTCAGCATGTAGACAGCACAATAAGAAATATATTTGCACAGTTTATTTGCTAAAAAGACATTAAATTTGGTCCTTTAAATGTGGAGCTGCAATACCTTTAAGTTTTTTTTCAAAAGGTTAGGAAATGTTTATATGAACTAACTAATATTCTATTTTTTGTTGATGTTGTTGAGTATTTATAGCACTAGTAACTGTTATTTGGACAGTAGGCTGACAGGAAAGTGGGTATGAGAGAGGGGGAGAGACATGTAGCAAAGAACCACAGGTTGGATTCAAACCTGGGTCGGCCGCATCGCAGAATAAGGCCTGCATAACATTTCACATTTGAGAAATTTACCTGCATTTAACCCTTTCCATTGGGGAGCAGTGGGCTGCCATTTTGCAGCAGTGTGGGGTTAAGGGTCTTGCACAGAGACCCAGAATGCAGTCTGTGGGAGTGTGGCTTGAACTCAGAACCTCAGGATTCCAAGCTCCATGCCCTAACCACTAGACGGCCATTCCGGGACATGACAACGATAAGACTATTTGTTTTTGCTGCTGTAAATACTGAGGCAGAGATATACTGTCTTTTATAGACTGGTTGACTGTTATTTATTGGTTTTTGGCTGTTATTTTTGGTTTTGGAGTCAACTGTGCCAGCCTTTCTTTTATCAAAATATGCTTTACCCCCATTTTACAGTTTGAATGCTTACATATTTAAACTGTACAACTGTACAATAAAAATAAAAGTTCATTGGTTAAATAAACCAGCGGATGGATATTTATCAGCTCTGTTTAATATTAAATCAGTAAGACTTGAGTTTGTAGATGTCTTTAGATGGGCACCTGACCAGCGGTATCTGTTGAAGATTGCAAAGAGCAATAGCACAGGTAAGAGCATTAGGTGCCTAACGAGACTAAACAGAGAGTAATGTGACGATTCATCATTGCATAAATAAAAATGAAATATCCCTAAATTTCTATGGTGTACAAGGAGCTACTGTATGAAAACTAAAATAGCAGAATCTGAATTTAAAGGGAAGAGTTTAGTTTTCTTACGTACATGGAAATAATTTTAGATTGAAACTGGATCGAACATAGTTCCGACAAAAATATTGCTACAGCAACTCCTCTATCTCTGTTAATTTGACTATTGAGGAGGATGAATGTTTTGTTGCACTTTGAAATGGTTTTATTTCTCCTCTGTTTCCATTATGGCCAGAAAGTTAAGATTAATATTCCAGTTGATGGGTTTTAAGAGGTCCCTTTTGTATTCCTCTTCTTATGTAAATTCTTCTTTCTTATGAAAATGGTCTTTTAGTGAGTTCAGCTTCCTCTGCAGACTCCAGATAAGATTCAGTTTTAATGATCCCTGAGGCAAAGTGAATATTTTTCTGTAATTTATTTTGCTGCTTGTAAACTCTTTTGGTTCTTCTTTGATTTTTTGCAGCATAATCTCAAGTGGGAGATTTGTATCATATCAGATAACTGTCCTTTGATTCTCGTTTAAATAGAATTGTATAAAAAAAAGACTAACTGGAAATGATATTAAACTCCTCAAGTGTTGAATCAAGGAGCAATGTTGCTAAGTATTTTGATGTTCTGTTGTCATCTTTAGAGACAGAAGCACACATATAAAACAACCATATAATCCCTGATTTATAAATATTGACTGTACTGTCTCTTTAAAATGCCTTGATATTACATGTGTTCTGAATTGGCGCTATAAAAATAAACAGAATTGAATTGAATGGGCTCAGTGCACAACTGCTCTACTTCCTGAACTTGGGGCAATTTTTTTTCCTTGTCTCTGATTACTGGGTGAATTGATTAATCCAGGTGTTCCCTCTGTAACCATGGCTACACACTTCTGGATTAATGAGTTCATCCAGTAATAAAAGACAGGAAACAAAAGAGCTGCCTGAAGTTCAGGAAGTAGTGGGCTGAATCCCAAACCGGCCCCTTAACACTAACCCTGAGCACCAACCCTCTGTTTGCACGTTCCCTAGACTTAAACAACTTTTATTGTCATTCTTATATACACAGAGGGCCGGATTTATCAAGATCCAATTTTGCGTGCAGTAATTTGCGCTCGCAAACTGGAATTTTGCGCGAGGGGCTGAACCATGGTTTGGGGGTGATTTAACAAGAGTGATTGCGTAACTGGTGGCAGGTGCAAAACTGTTGGAGACGCCCTATTTAAATGATGGTTATGTGTGTTTTGTGGTTTGCGGCAAAGTAGTTTGTAGTTTGTACAAACTAGTGCATTAAGAAATTTAAATCTTACAGTGACCCCCAACAATATATATATATATATATATATATATATATATATATATATATATATATATATATATATAATATATAATATATATATATAAATATATATATATAAATATATATATATAAATATATATATATATAATATATATATAATATATATAATATATATATATATATATATATTTCAATCTGAAAAACTCACACAGAGAGAAAAGATAATTAGAAGAATTTATTGATAAGAAAGTATAGTCTTTGGCGCTCAGACCTCGGCAGGAACATTCATGCTGAATTATGCTTTAACATGCATGAGTAGATGAATGTGAATAGGGATGTTCCCCCCGGGCCTGAAACTGGTGGTGGTTTAATCCGAGCTGGTTGACAAGGTGATCTGCTGGGCAGAATTGTGGGACTAGAAGACTGAGGGAGTTGACGCCGGGGCTTCACTCAGACTCGGGATATAGAGGTCCTGCTCGGTGATGCAGGCACCGTGAAGTGTCCATGATGAGCAAGCATGAAGCGACAGTGGAGAGGAAAAACTCCCCTTTGGGAAGAAACCTCTGGCAGAACCGGGCTCAACATGGTGGTCTTCTGCCGGACCAATGCGATGAGGCGTGGGATGGTGACAACTGGGATTAATACTCTCTGATGAGGTTGAGGTGAAGTCGTGTCATGGAGGACGATTCAGCTGCGATGGCGGAGAAGGGGATGGAGGTGGGTGAATTGTCGTCTGAATCGAAATCCGACAGCGATTGCAGGATAGCGGCTGTGGTGAGATTTGAGGGAGTTTATAAAGTGGAAGCAGGACGCTGATTGGGCTTCGTGGTGGAGTAGTTCGAAGCTGATTGGCTCGCTTCAGAGACGGATCGGCTTCTGATTGATGGAGGTAAGTCAGAGTTTCTTCAATTGAACTTTCGCTAGAGCTTCATTTCAATCTGAAAAACTCACACAGAGAGAAAAGATAATTAGAAGAATTTATTGATAAGAAAGTATAGTCTTTGGCGCTCAGACCTCGGCAGGAACATTCATGCTGAATTATGCTTTAACATGCATGAGTAGATGAATGTGAATAGGGATGTTCCCCCAAAAAGCCGAGGTCGAGGCCGGAGAGTCCGTATGCTCGTAGGGCATACGCTAGGGACAGAATAAAGAATGCGTAATGAAATGCTGAGAAGGTTTGCGAACAACTTACCGAGCCAGGTTGTTGATGAGGATGGCGACCACGGTTGACGCCGAGAACTTACCGATGATGATTTACCCATGATGATGATGATGATTTACCCATGATGATGATGATGATCCCATGATGATGATGATGATGATGATCCCATGATGATGATGATGATCCCATGATGATGATGATGATGATGATGATCCCATGATGATGATGATGATGATGATCCCATGATGATGATGATGATGATGATGATCCCATGATGATGATGATGATGATGATGATCCCATGATGATGATGATGATGATCCCATGATGATGATGACGATGATGAACCCATGACGATGATGATGACGATGATGATGAATCCTGCGGATGATGATGATGAATCCTGCGGATGATGATGATGATGATGATGATGACGACGACGCATCCCATTATGATGATGATGAATCTTGCGGATGAGTCTGATAATGAATCTTGCGGATGAGTCTGATAATGAATCTTGCGGATGAGTCTGATAATGAATCTTGCGGATGAGTCCATATAGAACATATAACATGACGGGATACAGACATGACAAGACGCAGACATGGTGCATATTGATGCATTGGAAATGCAAGCAAAATGGCGTAAGGGATGCATGACGAGACACGACGAGACACAGATAGGGAGCATGTGATGCATAGGGAATGAATCTTGCGGATGAGTCTGATAATGAATCTTGCGGATGAGTCTGATAATGAATCTTGCGGATGAGTCCATATAGAACATATAACATGACGGGATACAGACATGACGAGACGCAGACATGGTGCATATTGATGCATTGGAAATGCAAGCAAAATGGCGGAAGGGATGCATGACGAGACACGACGAGACACAGATAGGGAGCATGTGATGCATTAGGGAATGAATCTTGCGGATGAGTCTGATAATGAATCTTGCGGATGAGTCTGATAATGAATCTTGCAGATGAGTCTGATAATGAATCTTGCAGATGAGTCTGATAATGAATCTTGCGATGGTAACATATATGAAGAATTGATGCATTAGGGAATGCATGCTAAATGGTGTCAAGGATGCATGACGAGACACAGACCAGACGTGACGTGACACACAGGAGAATGCATATAAATGCCCGTCATAAAGGTGAGATTGCATGAATGCGAGCCAGAATGAAGATAGCATGAATAGCAAGGAGACAGCATGGAAGAGTGCATGAAGCAGGGAATAATGAAGAAAACTGATAAGGAGTGGGAGTAGAAAATGAGTTAGAGGATGGTCGTGATTTGGTCAGAAAATTATGAAAATGAGTTGAACCACCACCAGTATTTGTAATAGAGTTACCTAGAGGCAGAGAGAGCACTGAGCTGAGAGAATTGGTGAGAGTTCTGGGCGGATGAATGAGGTATAGGCTGGTGAACCATCGGCCCAGAGCTGAGGGAAGCCTCAGAACCCCGCGAGTAGCTGCAATGCAGCTGCTCGGTCCAGAACGAATGTCCAGATTACCTACTAGAGGGAAGGCCACGTGATTCTAAGAGTATCCTGAGGTGGTGAAGGAACCATGAGTGGGCGGATAAAAGTGCTTGAATGCCTGAACATGACGCGCCGAGATGATGAAACGTTAGGGACTGCAGCCAGTGATGCTTCTGATGAAGGCATGAGAGACTGGGAGGAGGAGTGACTTATTAGTGGCTTCAACTACTACGAAGTTATCGCAGTGGGCGGACGCGATTCCTTCCCAAGCCCCACGATGCAAGCTAGCTAGGGTTAGACCTCACACAAGCATAATGGGTGTGAATAAAAGAGGCCATGAACCCGTGAACCACCTGTCCTGAAGAACCCCCCAAAACCTACGGATGCAGCATCCGTAAAATTTTTGAAGCATGGCAGGAGATAGATAATGCCGACATAGAAAAGAAATTTTGTTCCAATTTAGAAGCAGTCAGACCATAGGATCCGAACGGCAGCCTACGTTCAGTAATCTGACCAAGGAGAGGGACGGAAATTGCCGGATCAAGCAACTGGGAATGAAAGCGCGACCTTGAGAAATAAGCGCATGGCAAATTAGCTGACCTAGCAAGGAGCGCAATTGGCATTTAGAAATGACTGATGTAGAACATCAGTTTTGTTTATATTTTTTTTTTTTTTTTTTTTTAAAGAAGAAGAAGAAGACAGAACGATAATCAGAAGTAATAATAAGGGGTGGTAAGATGACGGGCTGCTAAGACTGAGGTACGATATATAAAGCGTGCACGGCAGGGACAGGCAGGGACAGACTGATCGGATGGCCCTACTGCAGAAGCTCTGAGTAATCACGATAGATGCTGAATGCGGCCAAAAAAATAATAATTTGGCCAATAGAAGATCTCTGGTAGACGGAGATCGGATGATTTAAGGAAAACTGTGACGTCACCTGCTGATGCGACCTGCTGATCGACTTCAGGGGAGGGAAGAATAAGAGACTAAAATATTCCCCTGAATAATTTAGAACGAGGCTAGTGAAAATATCAGCATGTGTGTTAATATAAGTATGCCTGATAGAGGCAGACGAAGCATAACAGCAAACTCAAATAGATAGAAAATTATGAATGAAAACATGGTTGAATACGTCTTACCCTAAGGCTGGCCCGGCGGGCGTTCCCTAATGTGAATGAGGGGAGGGGGAGGTCCGTCTGAGCAGACAGCGGCAGGGATGACGTGGCAGTGCAGGGATTCCCACGTTTGGAGCGTGTGGACAGCGTCGAAGGATTGAGTGAGAGAGTCCGGTGGAGCGGAGGGAGGCTGAGAGCTGTTAAACGCCAGAAGGACTAGATGGGGGAGCTGCTATGAATCAGGAAGCTGAAGAGGTCCAAGGCTGCATTGAAACGATGAGAAGGAGCGGGCGTAGCGGTGACTGCTGCTGGGACAGATCCGGGAGGCCTTCTGCGCCTGGCGAGGGGAGCAGAGGACTTGCATGTCTTTTGCGGCCAGGAATCGGAGCGGATTGAAGCGGAAGGCGAGGGAGATGAATCACGAGGAGGTAGGAGGGAGGCTCGTTAAGACATCTGAGCAGAGTTTAGGTCGGAGCCTGGCAATATACCCTTGGAGTGTAACACGGAAGAAGGAGATGAGAGCGGCTAGACGGGAGCTTCTCCGAGCGGGGAAAATTGAATTGTCGTCTGAATCGAAATCCGACAGCGATTGCAGGATAGCGGCTGTGGTGAGATTTGAGGGAGTTTATAAAGTGGAAGCAGGACGCTGATTGGGCTTCGTGGTGGAGTAGTTCGAAGCTGATTGGCTCGCTTCAGAGACGGATCGGCTTCTGATTGATGGAGGTAAGTCAGTTTCTTCAATTGAACTTTCGCTAGAGCTTCATAATATATATATATATATATATATATATATATATATATATATATATATATATATATATATATATATATATATATATAATATATATATATATATATATATATATATATATATATATATATATATATATATATATATATATATATATATATATAATATATATATATATATATAATATATATATATATAAAAAGAAAAAACTTTGGCAACCTTTATTCACTAAGGTGGTATGTGGCTGAATTTCTACTTCACTGCAGGTGTTTTGTATTGGCCTGTAGAAAAATGCACATACCAAATGGCTCACAAGAAGTGACTGTGGATGAGATTACTGCGCGTACCCATCCCCGCAGCATTGGCATGTTGCTCCACAGGTGCAGGGGGGAGGTCGGGGTTCTCCGGTAGGGCGTCAGGGCGACATGGCATTTAGAACGTCAGACAGCACTTCTGAAAAACGAGATTGGGAGATCCCAGCTCTCGCTGCAACCGTACGCTGGAATGACCCAGATGCAAAAAAGTGCAATGTTGCAAGGAGTTTTGTGATATCTGGTATTGCGTGGGTCCTCCTTGTGGCTAGCTCCAAATCCATTCGGAGTTCCCCCAACAGCTCCAAAATGGCAATGCTGGATAAACGATATGTTTTGATGATCGTTTCCTCCTTCATTGCAAAAATATTCACACGGAGTGAAAAAATGCGTTCTCTGCGTCTCCTTGCTTCATTTCGATGTCTCCTTCTTGGGACAATAACCGCTGCCATGTGTGCGCAATCACGCATACAGACCATTTGCACCTTCTTTTGAAACGTGTTAAATATAGAGTCAGATACCATTAGCAAAATTGCTTTCAGGTTTAATAAATCACTTTGCGAGTGCTAAATAAATTTATTTACATGTTCTCCTCCCACAAAACGCACTTTTGCGTGTAAACGCCCCATATTGCATAGTTGTTGCAGAAAAAGTACTAAATGGATAAGAGGCGCTATTTAGCACGTTTTAAAGACCAAATCCTTTTAGCACGCTGTTGATAGATCAGTTTGTATATTTTTTAGCATGCGCAGTGAAATAGCTCACGTGTTTATACACGCAAACCTTTGATAGATCCGGCCCAGAGTGTATACAAAACAAAATTCTGTTTTTAAGTTCTGCTGGTTTGCTGCACATTCATCACACTGATAGAAAATCTCAAGTTAAGAAAATGCAAAAAGAACGTCATTAATTCCTAGATGGAAGGTCCTCTTTGAAGTAATATACATTCATATTTTAAATGAAAGGTAAACTGAACAGAACAGTTTTAAAGTAATGAACGTGAATGAGAGCAACGGTCACTCAGAGAAAAATGAGTGGCACACACAGCCCATGTTCTATTTAAGGACACTTTTCATTGGATAACGTCATCATAATTGCTGGCGCTATATAGCCATCCTTATTAACTGTATGCTGGGAATGTGCAATACCAAAATCTAATTCTTTGTATACACGTATAAACACAGAATAATACTGAAAGCATAAAAATATATATATATTTCTATTAAATGGGCATGGCAAATAATAAAGTTCTATATCAATCAGATTTTCTATATGAATATGGTCAAACCAAACTCTAGTTACTTTATTACAGTATTTGCTGATGGTTCAACATGTGTTGTTGGTGACAACTGACAGCTTCTTTTTTTGCTGTTTTTGTTTTATTTTAGTGGGAGTTTTCAAATGGACAATTTGTTCCTTTCCTGTCTCCGTTCTATGGTTCCTCATGTCTTTATTCCCAGCGTCCTGTCCACAAGGTACTGTTAACACTCTAACACACACTCACACATATATCACTGTAATGCTAACAAGCTGAAACTCTCATATGTTTGCAGCTATCTAAAGACTGGTTCACATCAGAGGGAATGCATGTCCATTTGAGAAGTGACTTAGCATTTTCACTAACCAAGTGGAATATGAGGAAGGAGAGTAGACACACACCCAGGACTCGTGTGTTTTCGTCATATTATCAACATTCGGGTAAGAATTATTTCCTGTGAAAAAGCAACCCACTGACCACTGGAGTCTATAAATTGAACTTGTTGAGAATCTTTGCTGATTTGCATCTTTTAAAAACATTTGATAAGCATTTGAGTTTTCATGAACGCCCACCCACACAGGTGATAATCAATACAATTTTTTTGCACAGTCATTTCCCAGGTGTCACTTTATGGGAATTTTTAGATATATAGATTTCCATGCCTTTAATATTACATTCCTCAAACTGCCTCCAGTAGGTTTTTTTACCAAGTAGTTTGAAAAATGAGCACCGTATTTTCTCCCCAATAGGCACAAATGAATAAAGCCCCTGCTTAGGGCCCAAATGCTTGAAATATAACAAAAATTGAGCAAACAAACAGCAACAGGTGCATCTTCAGCTTTTAACAATGTTCTCTGATTGTAGCTGTAATCAAGACTGATAAATAAATTGGGTGGAAAAAAACAAACTTTTCCTTTCTTTTGGGTGTTTTGCTTATTTTGCCTTTGGAGGCTTTGATCCTTTAAACAATAAAGGACATATTTACTGGACTTTTTTATGTACTAAAACATCACCATTTAATTAAATACTTTCATCCAACTGAACTCTTTAATTTATTATTGTACTTTTTGATATTGAGCTTATTTGATTATGGTTATGCTTTGGGAGAGTTTTGCATAAAAGATGCAGCTTATTTTGATTATCTTATTGCATGGGTTATGCAGCTTACTGATGAAATATCACTCATAGAGGTGAGGTATTATACCATCAACTAGCATTCCAAGTTGCTCTCATTTTCCCGAGCATGACAGCACCCAAATTCTCAAACTTGTTCTGATGTTTTGCAGAACAGATTAATGTAATACCCTGATATGGTATGCACAAAATGTGTTCTACTCCTACCGTAAAAAAAAAAAAACAATTATTTTAGTAACTGCATCACCTAGTGAAACAAACTGTATCATGAATTCTAACTAATGTTATGAAGTTTTCAGCTAACAGCTAATGAAGATGCAACATTTAATAATAAAATTACATCAGACCAGTGTGGAAAATTAAAGACTGAGATGTTGGCAAAGTGAAAATATGTTTAATACCTGCCAAAAGTCTGTCCCTTTCAAAAAATACTTTTAATCAGATTTTTTGCCTTATGAGTGAGTTGTGTCGTAGCCATGTCTTTTCAGCATTGTACAGCACAAATTGTGTGATTTTCTAAAATAATATCAAAGCTGCGGTTCTCAATAAGAAAATATTTTAAACACAAATATAAGAAAGATGAGGTTATATTCTATATTTTGTCCTCAATACAAATGATAATTAATCCACCCTAACATAATACTGTTTGATGCAATACAAAGTATTTATCATCTAAACTTTAATGAAGCGGTGTCCAAAATATATGTTCCGTGCATCTAGAAAAATAATCTTAAAGTTATTTGTTATTGCCTAAGATAACCCAATTGTTGTGTGTTAAACCCTGACTGTGTGTCAATTAAGAGGTTATATATGCCATTATTTTTAATAAAAAGTCATTACAGGAAGAAAGAGAAAATATCTTCATTATCAATGCTATCCCTACGTCAGCTTAAAGACCAACCAAGCTAATATTTGAGTTTAGAAAACCTACATTCTCATATAAAAACATCCTGGAAGTTTAATTTGGTGTCATGGAAAGTTTAATTTATCAATTTCTAATCACAATTGTTACAATCGCTGTTCGCTATTGCTGTCTGAGCTTGACCAATCTGCTTCGACCAGCACTGAATCATAAGAATGTCTTTATATCAAAGGATACACCAGAGCCACCCTTCAAATCAGGAAAAAGAAGGAACGATTTTGTTGTACACATTTGAAGGAGTCTTAGAAGGAGTTGTATATTGAGAGAAATATAATAATTTCCTCAAATCTGGCCTTTAAAAAAATATGCAGCCCCTGAGACACACGTTTCCACTATACAAAGCAAACTATTAACTAACCTGGTGAGCCAGATTGATAATTTGTAGTGCTAATATTTATTTAGACATATTTTTAATATGAGACTGTTTGTTTTGCTGGATTGGGGGTTACTCTGATCTGCCCACTTTAGGCAGTGACAGTATTTCACCAATGTAACTAGTCAGAATCTGCTGTGGGGTGTGACGAGGGTGTTTTTTTAGGATAACTTATCCACAGAAATATATGCATGTACATGCATGCACACACACTCAACAGCGCAGATACAAACTAGCATACACATACACTGAAGAGTCCTTAAAATACAGTTAATTTATGAATAATTTCACACTAGGTTTGCAAATTAAAATGAGAATGGACTGGGCGTGTCTGATTAGACATGCAAAATACACACACACTCTAGAATGTTTCATTTTAATTAGGACTACAGTGTATTAATAGCTAAGAAAAAAATAGAAAGATGCCTATTTTCTCCAATTGTTTCTCAGTAGCAGAGAGACTGATTGCCTTTCATCTGCCACAGTTCCTCTATTTTTTCACCACTCCTTACATGTATCCTAAAATAATGTGAATTTTTGCAAAACTCATCTTTCTAGTCTGCTGACTAAGGACACTCATTGTGAACCTCATGCACTTTTTTCAGAATGCTGAACGCAGTGAACTGTCTGAAGTCCCCTGACATCTCTTGATTTGGTCCCACTGAGGATCAGGTGGTTCCTCACAGAGCATTTTGAAACATAGCCGTTCAGTTCTTTCTTTTCTAACTCCTGTTCCTTAATTCGCCTAATCTAGGGCCAGTTCAAACCCTGCATGGAGCATATTTATCAAGGGCGTATAACATCATCGATGTGTATGACTCAACGTCACACACGGATTCTGGAATGCATGAAGCTGTTCAAGATCAACAGCATTCTAAAAGCCTTCATTAGAAACTCCTTGGAGCTATGGAAAACCACACTTGAGCCAGGCCATTGTAAATATCTCCATCATATGTGCTTGCCTTTAATATCTGCATCAGGGTTATTCACATCTATCTGCTGCTATCTTAAAAGACACTATAAATGCATTAAATGTATAGTAGAGGTTTTTCGCAAATTTTTTAAAAAGCCCTCTCCACTTAAAAAAACATGCACATGCACAACCCTGTACCCGCTACCGAGAGGGAACGCCTATTAAACGTGTGCAAGGGGATGCAAGAGGCCATTTCTCCGCGTGCATGCTCTGTTTAAAAGTTGCTGTTTGCATGGCTCATAAAAGCTTTTGTGTAACAGTTGAATGAACAGAGCAAATCTCTTTGGTTGGTGAAAAATCTCTGCTGATAGCTATAGTCTAAATTGCTAAATTGGTGAATGCAACTGGATCTGAAAATGGCCATTCCAGGAGTCAATCCTTATGTAAAAAAAACAAAACTAAGAACCCTTGTGAGTAAGCAAATTACAGTTATAATCATTTAACTAATAACCATCAATTAGTTTTACCCTGATTTGAATTACCTGTTACTTAGCTATGACTTCCACTTCCAGTTATTTATTATTATTCATAATCATTGGTAAAATTGATCGATTGATGGGTTGATATATATATATGTATCTATATATATATATATATATATATACTGTATATAAGGTAGTTTTGAGAACATTGAAGACAAAATAAAAAAAAAACTGTTGAATATGACATAAAGATCTTCAAAAATTCTAGATAAGGATGTTAGGATTAATGGTGCTAGTGTTTGGAAGCACCATGGTTAGTGGAAGACTTTTAATCAGCAAAACAATAAGCTTAAACAACTGGACGACTAGAAAATGGGAGACAAACGTGAGACTCCAGGACCAACTGACGATAAACTGAAGACCTTAACAGAGCACGGAACAGGTGCAGAGAAAATGAGTAAACTCAGGTAAATGATACTAACTAGGATAGTAATTACTGAGGGTAGATAGGGGAAAACAAGCAACAATATAATAATACAGAATGAATAACTATGACAACAATGAGAAGATTAAATTACAACAATAAATATCTACAAAACAAATGCTAAAAATACATGACAACAGTGAGCAAAAAGAAATTAACTAAAGTGAAAAACCCCAAATGACATTAAATGACAAGCACTAACGAACTTAGGAAACAATAGGAAACAGACTGAATAAACACAATCACCAAAAAATTATGACAAAAGAGTGCTAAATATTTGCATGCTTGGGCAGCAGACTGCAGATATCATCACATTCATCCCTGCTTGCCTGGCTTCCACACTCACCAAGCAGCCCACCTGTCATCCACGTCCCAGTCATAGCTTTAGTTTCCCTCCATTACATTTTTGAGTCTTCTTGTTTTAAAATCTCCTTATTGGTGAGTGTTGGCCTAGTGGTTAGACCAGTGCGCTTGTGCTCTGAAAAGGTTGCAAGTTCCCGGTTTGATCCCAACAGCCTGCACTCTGGGTCTCTGAGCAAGACCCTTAACCCCACACTGCTCCCTGGGCACCACACAATGGTGGCCCTCTGCTCCCCAAGTGGATGGGTTAAATGCAGAGAGTGGATTTCTCCAGTGTTCTCCATTATTATTAATATAATCTGATTGATTTACCAAAGCCAGCAGATGACATTTTGAAAGAAAATCTATTTTGGTCTGAGTGGCTCTTTGTAGGATTTGCATTCCAATGTAGTCATTCAGAGCACCTGAAGAGTAGAAAATGAAGCAGAGGGAATAATAATATATCCTTTAGCTGAATAAATAAAGCCTATTTCAGATTCAGATTTACGGTAAAGGAGGATGGTACATTCGTGAATATAGTCTCTCATAGCTGCAGAGGCAGCAGCTCAAAACATTGTGTGTTGCAAATAAATGTGATACAGATTAAACATGTCAGCAGAGAACAGAAGCAAAGAGGAGATACATGTAATCTCTAGTTTACGTGAAAAATGAGAAACACCCAATCATATACTTATTGTTTAATGTTGCTTGATAATATAATCTAAAATCAGATGTCCTCTGTCGGTGATTCAGTCATTGATCCACGACCAGCTATTTGTTAAAATGCATTCCATCAACTTATGTTTTTCAGGGAATAACATGAGTATTTTAGAAATTGCATTGTTTCCATTATAGTTTTGTACAATTTGACAATTTTACCATTATTGGAAACACAGCTAGTTCTGAAAAAATCCCCCAGTGATCCCTCTGTTTGCTTTCATTTAATCTTCTCCATTTCAAACCATTTCACCTCCTGTTATTAATAGTTTATCATCATGGCGGCACCCGGCAACTGCAACCTCGAGCAGCTCTCGACAATTCTTCGGACAATTCTGACACTTCCACAATATATGTTGCTCAGAAAGCTACAAACCAGGCATCAATCCTGCAGCTACGACCACCAATGCCTGCTGGAGCTACGGTCACAAAATGCTTTAAATACAGGCACTCTCGATCAAAGAAAGCTCCGGAGTGCTATGGACAGATGTAAACAAAACAGAGGGCGAGCTGAGCAGGCCGGGCCAGAGAAAGCACTATGCTAGGCGGTGTAAGAGGTGCATCATCCCACTGCATTTGATAGGAAAACTGGAACAGCTGGGCTTCAATACACCCCTCTGCAATTGGCTGTTAGACTTCCTCACAAACAGACCTTAGTCAGTCAGGTATGGACAGAACTCTGATGTCATTACCCTAAGCACAGGCTCCCCTCAGGGCTGCGTCTTGATCCCCCTGCTGTTCATCCTGATAACACATGACTGCGTCCCCAGTTTTCAGACGACACCACGGTGGTGGGACTCATCAGAGAAGACAAGACTAGTTCTACAGAGAGGAGGTGGAGCAGCTGGTGGACTGGTGCAGAGACAACAGCCTGATCCTAAATATGGAGAAAACAAAGGAGATCATTGTCGACTTCAGGAAGCATCGGCCTAACCACACTCCAATGCTCATCAACAATTCAGCTGTAGAGGTGGTCAGCAGCACTGGTCAAAAGGGCACAGAATGAGCCCACCTGCCCCCACCCATCCTCACGACCTTCTACAAAAGCACCATAGAGAGCGTTCTGACCAGCTGTCTCACTGTGTGGTGTGGAGGCTACGTTGACTAGAAGAAAGTGAGAAAAGTGGTGAGAACAGCAGAGAAGGGCTCTTCTACCCAAAGACATTTCATCCAAGCGCTGTGTGTCCTGAGCCCATAACATTATCAATGACCCCTCACACCCCCACTATAGACTGCTGCCCTCTGGGAAGAGGCTTCAAAGCATCCAATGCAAGCCCAGTAGATTACGAAACAGCTTCTTCCCCACTGCTATTAGACAGCTTAATCGTTAAAAAAAAACTCTAAATCATGTCATAAATTCTGCATTAAACTGACAACAAACCAAAAAACTGGCAAATTGCACCATATATATTTAATGTTCTGAAATTCCATATCAATGTATAACAACATTGGAACGTTTTTTTAAATTATGCAGTAAATCAGTAAATGGGTCATATAGTAACGCTTAAAAGTATTATGTTCTCACCTCAAATTATCTTAAAATGTACTTTTATAGAACAATGGCAACAGAAAAGAGAAGTTTTGATGTATTACTCTGAGCTCTGAGCGCTCCACTGGAAGCTGCTGCTGCCGCGATGCATGTTGGGACAGCTGTCAATCTCAAGACTGGACAAGTATATTCTAATGCATGCTGGGTAAAGAGGGAGAGGTGAGAACAACATGAAGGTGACTTTTTCCGTTCTCGGTTTTGTGTCCTTGCAAATTAGAACAGCACTAGGGCTGAGGCTGATGATGTTTCACAACCACAAGTATATACACAAGTACACATATTATGAAACAGCCATTGTCAGCAATTTAATGCTTTTCTGCTAGCATAACAACGATGGCAATCGCAAAAGAGCAATGTTTAAAGGATGCCCTATATGATGTCCTAATTCAGAGTGAGTTAACCTTAAAACCTTAACAACGGACGTGTTTAGTGTAATTTCCTTTTAAAATAGACGTATTTGCTATTTTCAACATCTTTTACAGAACACAAAATTACATAAAGAGTAGGGATGCACGATATTGGGATTTTGGCCGATATCCGATATGCCGATATTTTAAAACTCATGTAGCCGATAACCGATATCGATACTGATGTTAAAGCTGGACAAAAATAAGTAGTCATTGAAAATAGCAGTTTTGTTATCCATTTCTGACACTTTGAAAAATAATATACTCAAATATATTTTCATATGCTGATATCAAATTGATTTTTAAAAACGCGGTATCGATCTATTTTACTTTCAAAATCTCGTGAAATTTCATCGTTCTGTTACAAACTCTCCTGATATTTTGCAAATTCTTGTGAGATTTTGTTAGTAAATAGATCATTACCGCGTCAATATATCAACATATAAAAATATTGCAAAATTTCGTGAATTTTCGGGGGATTTCGTAGCAGAACAATGACATATAACAATATTTCATTAGTAAAAGAGATTTATATGGTGTTTTTAAATGGCAATATATCAGCATATGAAGACATTGAAGTTTTTAAGTCTGTAAAAAATAAGTTTTTGAGGAAGAAGAAGAAGAAGTAGTATTTTTTTTTTTTTTTTTTAGACTTTAGAAACTCAGAAGCTGATCAAATATCGGGTTAAATATCGGTGGGGTGGCCGATGTCCGATATTCAGTTTTAAGGCCGATACAGGCCGATACTGATAGGGGGCCGATTATATCGTGCATCCCTAATAAAAAGAGTGAGTGACTTGTAAGTTTTGCGTCACATCCATATTTATGTAATTGGTTTTAACCTGACTATGCTGACCCTGTTAGTCCCGCCTTTGAAATCCAGATTTACTAGCTTTATGCCAGGGTGTATATGTTGTATCAGTCTGGCTGGAAATGCTAGGACTTTTGTACGTTCACACTGAAATATGGAGTGACCCAAATAATTTTTTTGCCAGTATGCCTGTACTGGATCTTTGAACAACAAAGAACAACAAAGATCCATTTTATTTTTCAGATGCGACCCGGGCAATTGGTTATGTGGTCCTAAATCCCATATGTATCTGATATTTTCAAATGTGACCTGTCTCTTAGCAGCCAGATTGCATTCATCCGAGCTGTACATCAATAATAAAAAATAACAGTCACTATTCTGCACATTGCTACACAGAAGCAGGAAGAAAAAGAGTCACCATGGCAGAATTTAATGCATAGAACAGTCTCTTTTAAATCTTCTTGAACAGTTTGCATTGTTAGGGTGCTGCCTCCTTTTTGAAAATAATTGAGAGATCGCAAGATGCGCTCTTGTGATTCATTCACACAGGAAATAACATACAAGTCACATATATTAGGAAAGTTGAATGGCCACACAAATCAATCGGATTTCACAAAAAATCGGAATAGAGCATTAAGACTTGTAGTGGGAACATAGCCTTAGATGTGTATATGTATATGCTTATACAAACCTGGATCAAATAACTAGTCCTTTGAAAGACTCAGGTGAACTCAACTTTAGCTGAGGAGATAATTAAGCCATTTGATTCAGGGTGCAGGAAGATATCTAAAAGTAACCAGCCCTCAAGGACTTGAGTTTGACATCCTTGATTTACACTACGATCATCTCAACCTCAAAATGGTCATATTGTTGATCCTAATACTGACACAATACTAAAGGTGAGAAAGTGGTCAGCAGTGGTGTTTTGATGTTTGTTTTTTGATGAGATATCAGTATGCAGGTGAAATCCTGACAACTTAAAACGTTTTAAACATTTTACATAAACAAAAAGGTCAAGAATTTTTTTTTCATATAGAATAGTCTTCAAACAAAATTCTGATGCATTATGCTACGTTCCGACAGCAAGTAGCAGAGGCAGCAAAAACGCACGTGCAGTTCATATTTGATGCTTGTACAAGTTTAGTTCTGACGTCCGGCTGAAGCATCTTTGCTGCTCCAGCTGCGTGGACGAAAAGTGGTTCTGCTGCACGTTGGGTGCAACTACCCTATCCGACCTTTGCCTGTAACAATGGCAGCTAGATTTGCTGTTATAAGTGGGTAAAAGGTAGTTTTAACATGTTTTTAAGTGAAAACTGATCTGTGCAGTCAGTTGACCAAGATTACGATCCTGCCTTCAGATATTAGTATAATAATAATCAGACCCCCTCACATGGGTGGAGCTCTGTCCCTGGGAATCCCGTTCAACAGCAGCCTCTGGCCCAGTCGCCTCTTTGCGGTTTTCCACTACTGTTTGTGGCAGCTGAAGGGCGTTTTTCACATACTTAAACCAAGTGGAGGCACCAGAATAATAAAAGCGATCAAATGTTGCTGGCAAGATTGGACATTTTAAGTCAATTTAGGCGGTAATAAACTGTTTTAAGAGGAGCGATCACAGCGATCTGCATCCGTAGTGCTGTGTCTGTCTCCGTGCCAATTCCCAGATCAGCTTCTCTGATTGGTTGATGTGGAGCGTCACGCAGCAAAATTTTTATTTTTACAACTCCAGCAGTTGCTGCTTCTGAAGTGCATTGTGCACCGCAAATGCACCGAAGCTTATGATGCGCTGCTTCAGCTGGTCAAACATGCTGCTCAAAACATGCGGTTGGACTTTTTGCTGCGCCTTGATGCTCGTCAACCATTGACTTTGCATGTAAACTAGCTGCTTCTGCTGCCTCTGCTGCTTGCGATATGAAAGTAGCATTACTGTAAGATAATATTGTCTTGCTGCAGGTGGAATTGTTCCCACACAAAAGCACGAAGATCGGTTGGAAAGACAGATGTGGCTGAAGCCAACAATCACCCACTGCACAAGACCATCTCTGCCCATACAGGTACAAATTAATGTGAATTTAAACGGGAAATGAAATGTTCAACCAAACTGACTTTATCCATGAGATTGTGTCTTACTATTATCAATAGTTACATTACAATTGTGGTAAAATATAAATGTAAAAGAAAAAAAAAGGTCAGTTTTATCATTTTTTGGTAAGGGCGCTGCCATGGTGCAGTATCTCAAAACATTTAAAACATTTAGTTTGATGGAAGACAAAACTGAGAGGGCACTGAAGCGTCTGCATCACATTGCTTATGCCTTTGAGCCCATTCACTGTGTGATTCAAGCAATAGAAGACGTAGTTTTGGAGCCGGGGTTCTGACTATCCCTGCTACATTACAGAACACCACTGTGGAGATTATGTAAAGTAAAAGACTTTTGAGTCTGACAAGCTAGTGGTCCATCAGTCAGCCTACTACAGCCTGAAGTAGGGCTGGGCATTAGGGCCTAAAAATAAAATCACGCTTTTTATTTTTAATTCAGGTTACTATTTTTTACAATCCCCCGTGAAGAAAGCGTGCTTCTTAACCTTTTAAAATATGCATTTCAATACACGACACAATTTCTTCTAATTTAACATCATCTAAATAAACTCCCCCCACCCCATCGTCGGTGTCGTGACAAGGTAGTTATCCCCGCCAAAAAATTTTTCCCCTTGCCGGGAGCAGTTTTGAAACAAAATAGCTGGTAAACTTATATAATCATCCAGGTAATTTCAAAACCCTTGTCCATGTTTTTGTTTTGTTTTTATCACAGCTGTATTAATTTAGACCAATCACTTACTCCTGTCTCATTAACGTCAGTTATTCTTATCTTTACTCGAAAAAATAAGTCTACCTCCAGCCTATTTTCTTGTTTTGCGTCACTGTCATTTCTTCTCCTGTCTTCCTTTTCAGATGAAGGAATTTCCATGCTCCCTCTCATCTTCATGGTTTTCTTCAAAGTTATCAATGCTGACCAAATTCAGACACAGTAAGTTGTGGCATCTGTCCCTCTTGTCTATGCTAGACTCAGTTTGGAAATGATTTACATGAAACCCTTATCCCAATCATCTGCTTGAGAAAGTATTTTTTTTAATGCACGGTCCAGTTTAAATTTTTTGGGGGCTTTGAATTGCTTGATGACTATGGTGATAAACCAGTGTTGTGTCAATTTATGGATAAGTTAGCAGGTAGTTGGATGCTTGGACTCTGTGACACGAGCTCCAATACCAGGTTTTCTGTTTTACATTCATAAATGATATCAATCATGACAGGCTAACCGAGATGAAAACTCGGTTAAGCTTAGAAAAACTTGCGATCTAGTAAATGTTGAATGACGTTGAAAGATCTCTTATGTTTTATATCAGGTCAAAAATGGAAGTTTATTTAATGGGAGACATTATTTTAAGAATAACATAAAAGAAGATAAAGGTCTTAAAATATATGTATTTTTTTGGTTTGGAGTTGCAAGCGTAATGGCCAGAAAGCAGAAGACCCAGATTTCAACCCGATACAACAAGAGACGTTTAACCATTGTATTAAAATATGAAACTGCACAGGGATTCACCAGAATCAGCAGCCGGAACTTCTGGAAGGATATTGGACAATTGAAAAGAGCAGAAGCAGAGGGCAATGTTTACAATGATGAATTCTGGTTCACTAATCTTCTCTGTGTTTGAGGACAAACTTTAAAAGTTTCTGAAGAAGTGTGTCAGCGTGTGACGTCACTGGTAAACCTCTGAGGATTCCTGAATCCGTCCAGGTTGGTTTGTAGGAATCCTTTTTGACAGTTACTCGTTGGTCCAGGGGAATGCACAGGGTCAGATCCGTGAGAGCAGAGGCAGGCAGAATAATCAAGGAAATAAACAACAGTACGGAATCCGAGAGCCGGTCCAGAGTCAGAGCCAGGTGATCCGAGATCTAGAGACAATCCGGGGGGAATCCAAGAGTGAGGCCAGGGCACAGAATACAGGTTAGAGAATCAAAGACACACTATGACAGGGTTCAGAGATTCAGGAGGCAAAATCAGTTTAAAATCAGGTAGGCAGACGGGTAACAGGAATACTGAAAGACACCCCGATGGCTAATAGTAATCTGTCACTAGTGATTGTTGTAAGAGCTGATTATATAGTCAGGTGAGCATCAGGTGAATCTGCTTAAGGCAGAAACATAGAGAAGCTGACTAGCATGTTGAATGATCAATCTAACCAGCACTAGTGCAAAGGATCATGACAGCAGAAGTATATTTTTTACTTAGTGATGGTGAGATGAAGCCTCATGAGGCATTTTAACTTTTTTGCCAAATTGCTTCATCGATCCCTATAGTTCATGAAGCTTCATGTGAACATGGCACCACCTACTGGTGGAAGGCATAACAACAGTTAGTAATATAATCTTAAATTTTCTGCAGTTGTTTTTCTTTCGTTTTTCTCATTTGAGTTCCTTTGAAATTGTTAATGATTGGTCTGTATAACAAAAAAAATCATTTAAGGTACACTTTCTACCATTTTAGTGAAATAACCTCTAGCATACAATGAAAGTGCTTGTGCAAATTGGGCAATGATGAGCAAAATGAAAGGTGTTACTTATTTTATTCAAACATAATAGTTTTTCAACCGTTTGGTTAAAATCGGGTTAGAAGTTATGTGTTCAACCAATCTTTTGATTAAACCAACCAATCTGATTTGGCAGTGTTTTTACCCAATCTATATTTGTACTAGGGCAAACCAATACAAATTAGTCACATTAGCCAAAATAATTAAAATACGTTGTATTCTACCATAACTTTGAAAAGTCTGAGGTGGGTTTTGAACCAACAGCCTCAGGAGTGTTAGACCATAAAAGTAAAAGAAAGTAATACTACCTAACACCAATCTTACATATGTTGCTTGTTCAGATTTTGATTTTCATTACATTGTTTAATCTAACCAAACTAGTTTTAACCAACTAGATTGGTTGTCTTTTTCCAAACAATCTATTCTTAGAATCTATCCAAACTCTATCCGACTGACAGCAGCTCTCCTACAAACTCCCACATCTTGACTAAATACTGAGGCTGTTTAAATGCCTGCCAAAGTTCTGGACGAGCTGAACCACTTCCCGAAGCAATCACATGGTATGGCGGTTTAGCGATGCTTCAAACGTTTTCTATTTTGCATTCTCCCCCTAAATGAGGGAAGCCTCGATACGTGCCTCGCAGAAACGCCCCCTCCATTACTTGACACATCGAAGCCTTGGCTCATCTCATAACATCACTACTCTTACTCTACTGATGTGAGATGTAGATTTAGAATTATGTACATTCAACCTTAAGGTGTATTGCATGCGGGCTATACTGGCGTATTTGTAATATTTTTTTAATTCAACTTAAAAATCAAGTTGGAAATAAATCTTTCACAATAACTGGTGGTAAACTTTCTTATTGTGTTTAGAGTTAATAAATGCAGAATCCTCAGAGTCTCAGATGTTTTTCTGCCAAGGAAATCTAAAGAAAATGACTGTGTACAGATGGAGCTCTGTCTTTAATTAGTGCAAAATCACTTTCAATGCTTGATATTTATGGGGTAAAGTTAATATAACAGAACGGTCATTTGCAGCCTGCAGCCTCTTGCCAACTGTATGTTGCCACATTTTGTTCTACAAATTGAAGTAAAAGGCGGGGCTTGCATAACAAAAGATAAGACTTTGTACAGCAGTGGGCAAAACTTAGAAAATGTAGTGAGTTAATCTACAAGTTATTCTTTATGAAATGAAGCTGCACTACACTAAAGCTAGTTACCACAGAAATGTTGCTGGGCTACAATAAAATATCGAAAAAGTAGCTTAACTGCATGAAAGCTTCTTTTTTTTAACACTTACTTCATTCAAAGTTGTTGCTATCTAGTGATCAATAAAACTGTGACGAACAGAGCAGTTTAATTGTTGATCAAACTGTTCTCTTTCCACAAAACTAATACATTCAAAACATCAAGTCTAACTTTATTTTTCAGGTTTAAATTAATTTGAAGATCTTTGGACTATCATGCATCTTACAACCACAACAATATCAATATGCTCCAGACTAATACAGCAACTCTCAGTGACTCATTCAAATTACTCAATGTAAATTAGTCTTTGGTTTTAATTAAGTTGTTGATCTTCCTCATTGATTTTTGTTTTGATTCGTTTGAAGTGGCTAAAGCAACCTTTTTATTTAGTCTTGGATTGTGTAGTGTAGCTTTGTAGCTGTCTGTGTTTGGTAAAATATAGCCCCATTTGTACTACTGCCATCTACACAAATAATGTCTATTTAAATTGACCACAACTTTGTTTTGTATAGAATAAAAACCTGCACAATGAAGCCAATTTCTCTGAGCTTTTTGCTGAAAATGGCATATATGTCACAGTTTCTGTGTGTTCTGGACAGTTGCTTCGTCATAAAATCTTCTGACCAGATTTCTATCAGGATTGTATTTCCTTTGAGGTCAAACAAGTTTCCTTCTTTCTTCAATGGTTTGTTTGTTATGAAAAATTTCCAGCCAATGCTGAAGAAATTACAGAAGCTCTTTTAGCTCAAACTTGTTGAGTTTGCCTTTCAGAGATCAACCAATACACACCAGAGTTCGACTGAAGCCGAACAGAGGCCACCTCTTCAGGCTGCACTAGTTTGGTCTGCATTAGAGTCTGAATATTTTTCCCTACTAACCTAAACGGGACGAAATTTAGGTTGATCTAAACTTGGCTTGACCTAAAGCTGCAGGTGTGAAAACACCCTGAATGTATAATTTAATCTTTAATATTTTCATCTTCATGATTAAATGTCCTTTGTGATGCATTCATCAGGAGATGAAAACTAGTAGCTTAAAGCTTTTTGACATGTCTTATCCATTTTGTTTCAGACATCAGCATTATCACACTTCTTGTTCAATGAAACACACACATCCAAATATTTTTAATACCATAAGAACTGCCTGGAGAGAATCCCTCCATCAAAGTCAGAAAGATGTAGACAAACATTTGTGCTAAAATGAGAATTGGGTACATAGTCTGATAGATGACTGTTAATTTTAAGTTTATTAAGCTCACCCACAGGCCTTTCCCTGAGGGTTTAGTTACTGCAGACTTAATTAGATCAGACTGGATAACTCTGATCAGCCTATGGTTTATCTGCTTCATCTGTCTTACAGAGAAATCTCAAACAGGGAGAAAAAGTTTATCCTACAGAAGAACTCTCATGTTGGCAGCTGCAGAACAGGCATCTAACAACAGACAGGTGAGTCTTTACATCCATCAGCCATATTTTCATAGTTTCAGACACAGCTTTTGCCAGTGTGCCCCAGGAAACCATTATTAACCTGTAAATATGTGAATGATTGAATGCAGTGTGAAGTGCTTTGGGTTCCCTGGACTTAAAGAAGGATGTGCCTATTAAAATGAAAAACTTTAACTGAAATTCCAACTTATTTGCAACTGATTACCTCATAAAATTGGAATCAACAAATTAAACCTTTTTTTATGAAAGGAAGCACAGCAAAACATTTTTTATCCAACTACAAGCCTATAAATACACTGAATGTTAGACAAGCTTACTCTGTTCATTTAATTTCATGGATGTGTAGAATAGAATAGAATAGAATAGAATAGAATAGAATAGAATAGAATAGAATAGAATAGAATAGAATAGAATAGAATAGAAAACCCCTTAATTGTTCCACAGTGGGGAAATTGTGGTGTTACAGCAGCAAAAGATTATAGCAAAATTAGTCCCACAAATGTGGACCTTAAAAAAGTGTATAAAAATTACAGAATAAGTGACAGAGTTAAGAAATTAAACAAATAAAACGCTGTACTATATAGGGTTTTTACAATATAAATACTGTGCATCTGGAAAATAAATAATCAATACACATGTTTGGACATTTTTAAAGTAATTGATATGTGAAAAAAAATAGCAGAGATGTGCAAAAATGACAACAGAATGTTTTTTAAGTGAAAAAGACAGAAACTGTGCAAAAATCAGCATGAATGTAATAGAGTCTTACAGCTGCTTGGAGGAAGGATCTGTGATAACACTCCCTGGTGCAGTTCGGGTATGAAGGAGTGATTTGGTGGGTTGTAGACCAGTGGACCGATTGTTGGATGGGTGGATGGATGCCTTGATGCATCTATCCATGCATCCAAACATTTTTTTTATAATATCGTAAAGAAGCCAAACTATAGTAAAAGGAACCACAGATACATCTGAAGAACACTGAAAGAGTTTGGTTAAGTTGATTTATAATGTTTTATCACAAATATAAACATATATTTATCTTTTTTATGTAGAACCATCTTAGATGTGTACAGGAGTTAACATTAACATCAGTTTGGGAAGTGTTTTATTTAAAGACAACGAATGAAAAGTCAGCTTTTGAAGGGCCAAAAGCGGCCCCACCGAGTTTGCACACAACACTGACTGAAATGTAACAAAATTAACATGTTTTTTTCTCATCAAATTAAACTTTCTTCCTTCTTTATAGTGGATCCACCCTTTTGCATTACTGCCCTCCTGTGACCAAACCTTGCATCTACATTTTAACATTAGACTGTCTTCTAAATTATCAGAGGTGTAATATTGTGACATCCATTACGCTTGTCAGTAAAACATGGAATTTGATACAAGAATTAGTGTTATAAAAACGATAGGCAACATCGAAAATATAATTACATTAATAAATATGTTGCAAGTATTAAAGTAAAAAAAATGTGTTTGTCGGTCTCGCATGTTTCGTCCATGTTTTGGCCTCTTTAGCACTTCATATTATGGACTAAACTTCAAAGCAGTTGCACTGAAACAGTGATTCCTCAGCCGACCTGAGGATCCCTTCTTAGCTCGCACTAGGGAGGGAGCCCCGCAGGCTCGTGGTGGGGCCGATGCCTATCTCCGGCAGTCTACGGACGAGAAGCGAGGTATACCCTGGACAGCCTGTCATAGGGCAACGCAGAGACACACAACCATGCACACACACTCACACCTAGGGAAAATTTAGTTAACATAACTGTCATGTTTTTGGACTGTGGGAGGAGGCCAGAGTACCCTGAGAGAACCCAAACTTGCACAGGGAGAACATTCAAACTCTACACATAAAGACCCCAACTCAGGAATGGAACCCAGAACCTTGTTGCAAGACTGCCCCACCGTGCAGCCACCCACTATAACCCTGAGTTATCCTTATCCTCTCAAAAATGTTGTGTGGTGAAATCCTGTGTAGGTTCCTATACATTATCAGCTGCTTTATAAATATATTTTAAAGTTTACCTGGTAACATATTTGGTTAAAAAGGTTTTGTGTTTTTTGGGTTTTTTTTGTTGTTTTTTTTGGAAACAAGAAAAAGAAAGATTAACAATTTAGAGTTAAAACTTTCCTTACTCGATCTTAATGAATGAAAACTAATCCTCCCAAAGAAGCTACTGCTACCCAATTCCTTTTGGAAGTTATAACAACCTGTCTGTGTGCGTGGATGTTCTTGTGCATGGATGTGTGCGTGTGTGTGTAGAAGTGTGTTGATGTGTCTGTTCACAGATCAACAGATGAAGTGAAGGAAAAGAGTGGGGAGGGAATGAAAGATAATCGTCCCATTGCCTCCACTCCTGTCCCAGGGTCACCATGGTAACTGATGGTTTTTGCAATTGTTCAACTAATACTTTAAAATGCAAGTGAGTTTCCTCAGCAGGAGGGAAATGTTATATTGACATAGATATAAATCTGGAGGACAGCATCTGATCCATATTGTGTTGCATCTTCTCTCTGATCTGTTGTCTTGTTTTCACATTGAGGTGCGTTGTGTGGACCGGAGATGATCGCATGTTTTTCTTCAATCCCACAATTCACGTTTCTGTTTGGGAGAAGCCAGGAGAGCTTACCGGTTGTGACATTAGCCACATCGTCAAGAATCCACCTCACAAAAGGAAAAAGACAACACCTGCTGGTCTGTCAGTTAGCCTGTCTGCCCACTCACCTTCCTGTAGTATTTAGCATAATTCTTTCCCTTTTTCTCTCAGGGATCGACAGCGATTCCACATATCAAAATCCTGCTCTGAATGGCATCAGTGATAATGATAACCATGAACACACCTTGAAGAAATTCAGGTGAGTGTTTGTATCCAATTACGCAGAAGAAGAGTGTTTTACTGTCCTCTGAAGCATTTTGTGCAGAGTTTGCTGGTGTCTGAGAAAATGAAAATGGCTTCCAAAACAGTGATGAAAAGAGCAAGTTGGCATGCCAAAATAATTTCATTTTGTCATCTAACTTTTGGATCCTGGATAGCATTCAATTGACCTAATGCCAGGTGAAACTCCAGATGGAGTTTCATCGAGTGTGTCCATGAGAAATGAAAAAAATTGTGTAAAGTGAGGCTATTATATGGTTTCATATTTTCCTTAAACCTAAATTGGTAATATGTCATCCTTTCTCTCTCTGTCTTCCTTTCTAGAAAGGATGAGTCCTTGTCTCTGGTCCCAAATCAAGACAAATCTCTCCCACTGGAGCTTCGGATCACTCACTTTAGGGCAATGATGCTAGAGAGAGGGGTGAATTTCTGCATCACCTACTCACATACTCTTGATTGTGTGCTGATTAACGAACATATTACAGACTATAAAAACAATTTATAAGGATTTTCTTTTATCCTAAATTTTCTTTGGTCATATTTTCTCAGCTCATGAGCAGCAGTGTCACACTCACATCTCCCTCATGCTCATGCTTTACATTTCCACTTGATGAGAATGATCATAGAGTTGGCTGAGAAAGATGAAGAGCTGCGTTTCTGCTCCATTACTCCGAAAAACATAGGAGGTGTATCTATAAAGCTTATTGCAATAACAGGATAATTCAGTGTTTTACAAAGAAAATGGGGTAAGGAAAAAGTATATTGCAATGGCATAAAAGTCCAGTTATTGTTAGACTAAAAAGCTAACGCACTTTAAAAATAACCACAAACGTCTTGATTGACATGCATAAAATCCAGGAGACCTGCTTGATTCAAACTGCTTATTGCAGAAAGGGAATTTTCCAATAGGGGATCAGGGGGAGTTTAGTACGATCAAGAGACTGAGGGTCAATGGCGTAACGACACAACATTAGGCCCGTAAGCAACATTATCTGGGTGGGCCCCATATGAAGTACAACACCCCATCCATATTTTTTACCAACCGTTTAATGAAGTATACACAGTTATTAACATAGTAATAAAAAGTACCACTGTCTGCTTTGCTATTGGTGTCACAATCATGTTGAAATCTGGCATGTCTTGGGGTATAAATAAGATCGGTCAGTCATCTTAATATCAGGTTGGTTTTAGAGGAATTTTTTTCGCACCATTATGTCTGCAATGAGACGTCCTAGCCCACAGTTGTGAAGGGGGCCCCTAAGCAACTGCAGTCTCTGCTTACTGATATACACTCACCGGCCACTTTATTAGGTACACCTGTCCAACTGCTCGTTAACACTTTCTAAGCAATTTCTAAGCAGCCAATCACATGGCGGCAACTCAGTGCATTTAGGCATGTAGACATGGTCAAGACAATCTCCTGCAGTTCAAACCGAGCATCAGTATGGGGAAGAAAGGTGATTTGAGTGACTTTGAAGGTGGCATGATTGTTGGTGCCAGAAGGGCTGGTCTGAGTATTTCAGAAACTGCTGATCTACTGGGATTTTCACGCACAACCATCTCTAGGGTTTACAGAGAATGGTCCGAAAAAGAAAAAACATGCAGTGAGCGGCAGTTCTGTGGGCGGAAATGCCTTGTTGATGCCAGAGGTCAGAGGAGAATGGCCACACTGGTTCGAGCTGATAGAAGGGCAACAGTGACTCAAATAACCACCCGTTACAACCAAGGTGGGCAGAAGAGCATCTCTGAACACACAGTACTTCGAACTTTGAGGCAGATGGGCTACAGCAGCAGAAGACCACACCGGGTGCCACTCCTTTCAGCTAAGAACAGGAAACTGAGGCTACAATTTGCACAAGCTCATCGAAATTGGACAATAGAAGATTGGAAAAACGTTGCCTGGTCTGATGAGTCTCGATTTCTGCTGCAACATTCGGATGGTAGGGTCAGAATTTGGCGTATACAACATGAAAGCATGGATCCATCCTGCCTTATATCAACAGTTCAGGCTGGTTGTGGTGGTGTCATGGTGTGGGCAATATTTTCTTGGCACTCTTTGGGCCCCTTGGTACCAATTGAGCATCGTTGCAACGCCACAGCCTACCTGAGTATTGTTGCTGACCATGTCCATCCCTTTATGACCACAATGTACCCAACTTCTGATGGCTACTTTCAGCAGGATAATGCGCCATGTCATAAAGCTGGAATCATCTCAGACTGGTTTCTTGAACATGACAATGAGTTCACTGTACTCAAATGGCCTCCACAGTCACCAGATCTCAATCCAATAGAGCATCTTTGGGATGTGGTGGAACGGGAGATTCGCATCATGGATGTGCAGCCGACAAATCTGTGGCAACTCTGTGATGACATCATGTCAATATGGACCAAACTCCCTGAGGAATGCTTCCAGCACCTTGTTGAATCTATGCCACGAAGAATTGAGGCAGTTCTGAAGGCAAAAGGGGGTCCAACCCGTTACTAGCATGGGGTACCTAATAAAGTGGCCGGTGAGTGTATATGCCATTGCTGAGGGTTCATCTGAATAGAGCAAATTGGTAAGAAAACTACTACTAAGTTTCTGTTTGTGGTCTAACAGCCTCCTAGATTAGCACACAGCTGAGATTAAATTAGAACTTAAGCCTGGGTCTGGTTCCAGTTTGACTCAATTCCAGTTTTCTAGACAGTGATTCAAGCGTGAGCGAAGGGAAAGGCAAAGCCCTCGTAATAGATTCATGCTTTAACACCATCTTATCTTTCGAACCCTGCAGATAAATCATGGATGAAAGTTTGCCTTCCTGACTTATTTGATGTTTTCAAAGTAAAAGATGGAGCAGACTTTTAGACTATGGGCTGCAAGAGAAGTCTCCAGAAACATCAGTAGTTAGCTTTTATAACAGCATTCCTCCTTTCCATACTTCCATACTATGCGATTGTTGTGCGGGAAAAATCTTGCTGCTGAATTAATCTTTTTGTTTCTTGACTCAAAGAGGAGGGGCTGTGGTCCTGGCTGCATAATCTGGTTCATTTTTGCAGGTGTCTGCATTCTCCAGGTGGGAAAAGGAGCTTCACAAGATGGTGTTTGATCCTCGATACCTGCTGCTCTCCGTAGATCAGAGAAAACAGGTTTCACTTTGAGTTTTTTAAAAGTCATGATATGCCTGGGATGATGATGTCATTAGGTTACTAACCAATCTGATATTTTCATTGTATGCAGGTGTTTGGTCAGTTTGTGAAGAGCAGGGTGAAGGAGGAGTACAAAGAGAAAAGGAGTAAAAAGCAAAAAGTGAGAGAAGAGTTCAAGCAGCTTCTGCAGAAGGAAAAGATCACCAACAGGTATCTCTCCTTCATCCTTCAATGTTATGAAGGATTCTTCAAATATATGGCTGCTTTTATTTCCCCATTTACTGTAGTTTGCTGCCTTAGAAGATTACTGCATAGAAAATACAGTCAGTTATGACCCAGAATGTTTCCTTCAATGAAATCCTAACTGGTTTTGCACACAAGAAAACCTGCAATTCATGATCATCTCTGTTTTTTTCCTCAGGACAACTTTTAAGGAATTCTGTGTTCATTACCAGTTTGACCAACGCTTCAATGCCCTCAGCAGGAAGAAGGAAAAGGAAGCTCTGTTTAATGACCACATTAAATCCTTAAAAAAGCGAAACAAAGTGAACCGTGCAAGACTTAGAAAGATTAGATCAGTGGACTAAATCTTAAAGAACCCATACAGAACTTTTTATGTGTCTGTAGACCTGATTTAAAATCCCAGTGAGTCATTTTATTACTACTGCATTTTTTTTTATTCTGAACTTTACTGGAATCTAACTTTTTGTGTTGTACATTTGTATTTTCTTAAGAGGAAAAAGACCAGCATTGCGCTATATATGGATCAGCTAATCAGAACTACGCTTGGTTAAACTGGGCTTAACTGGACCACATTATAAACCCAAACCTTACATGGAAATAAATTGCTTATATGCTGAAAGATAGAAAGGGATTATTTCTTTATTATTTTCATCCTTTATTGTGTTTTGTGCTGTTTCAATCACATTAACTGGAACAATATGAAACCAGGACATCATTAGAGCTGAAATAACATCCCAGCTAAGGTTTTCTTTGGATAGGCCATCATTCCAACTCTCACTCCTGAAACTTCTGACATTTTCCAAAAAAGATGGAAAACATAGCATGACTGTTAACTATCATAGGGGGCTATGAACAGAAGATTTAGGTATATTGAATTAGTAAAATGAAATCTGTTGGTTTGTTCTACAGTGTCTGTATCAGGTATATATTGGTGCTGCAATGCTGCTGCATTGATTTCAGTTATAGCTTAAAGATCATTGTAATGTATTTCCAATCCCTGTCATGACCTGAATATGCCCATATATCTATTAGGAAGAATATAACCTCATTCGCAATGTGAAAAACATTAAATCTTCAACAGAATTTGAAGATGTACAGAAAAAAAGCCTTCCATTGCTCTTGGAACCACCACTAATACCCAAAATAATTATAATTGCCATTAGAGTTTAGAGACTGCCTGTAAGGCATGTTTGCACATCATTGATATGTTACACATATATTAAGCGAAAAGGCTTTCTGTTCAGAGAAGCATTTTCAACTACAGATGCTTCCCTTATAGCAGCATGAGTGCAGCCAAAGCACTGATAACATTTGGAAATTGGCTTCTCCTTGCAAATGAGATCCACTCTTTAGAGGCTTTTTTAAATATATCTGAGCAGCACCCCATGATGCCATTTCACATGAAACATGGCACAGATTAGGGCTGACTGTGACATACCCTGACCCCTCAGTTTGCTGCCTCTGGTTGCAAAATATGCAACACATAGAGAACTTAAACTGGCAAAAGCAAAACCTGCCTACTCATACTTTCCCTCTCCAATGCTGAAACCATCTCCTAAATTATTCCCTGAGTATCTATTAGCCTAAAATAGCTATTAGCCCGTGTCATCATCATCATATACCAGCAGGGTAAAGAAAAAGCTCCCTCCACATTCTTCCATTGGTGATGTCCTCTTGCCATCATTTCACAATCATGCCCACCTTTACTCAGCTACACATGGAGATGCATGATTGTCTCCACCTTGGAAGAAACCACACTTAACTTGTCAGGAATTTATTTGCTGATCCAAGATTTTCCTTCAATAAGAATAAAAGGGATAGGATAATTAAATCCCTTTTATCCTCCCCAGCGCAAAGACTCATGGGTATTTTCAGCTACATTTGTCAAACACAGAAACATTACAGTTTCCATCCGATTAAGGTGGTTTCCATCATTTACTGAGGTGTTTTATGTTATTCTATGTGGTTAAATGTGAATCTGTTTCATTGTTCAGGGTTTTAACAATGGCAGCTACATTCATAAAAAACAAAACAAAAAAAACACTGTTTTTGATGCTCCTTTACGTAAAACAACTGAAATGAATATTTCATCGTGTTTAGGTTATTTTAGGATTTTAAAGTGTGATACATTTGTGAGAAAAGGTTTGCCTATCTGCTAATCTTCACGCTACATTTATTTTCATACATCTCAAGTTGTGCATGAAACATCAGTCGAGTGCCTGCTGAATTTTCTCATTTTGATGAACACAAAGGAGCAACTCTCTGCTGTAATCATCTTCTGAAGATGATAAGCCAAAGCCCCACTAATTTACACAGCTGAATGAGGTTTGTGTTGTGAACGCATTCTGGAGTCTGGTATGTTTATATAAGTACAACTGTTGTTATTAACTATTTTATTTTATTCACTAAACCCTCTTGATGTGATGTTAGATTCTGTCAGCTGTCTGTGTGCTGAGATTATTCTGTTATTCTGTTTTCAATGGATTTTTTCATGCCGATGTGATGTGTCATTGTGCCGTCTGTGCTATATGCTGTTATTGCTCTTGTGTCTGTTTTTTAATTGTAACCTGATGTTGTTCTGTATTAAACTGAGATCCAGAAACTGCCTGAGTTAATCTGCTGATCTCTACCTGTCTTCTTGATCCCTAACAGACTTATTTTAAACTGGTTAAAATGCACACACCTGATGTTCAGTTGGAAATTGTTGCTTTGATCTTTGGTTGTTTTGACTTTTATAAAATCTGGGATATGATGTTATAGATCAGTTGTGCTCTTAGTATGATATATGTGTTTAAAATGGAAATAGATATTAGGTGAGTCCACATCTTTTAGCTCCAGGTGGTTGGAACCTACCAGCGTAGAAACCTCAGACCAGTGACAGTGGGGAAATTTGAAAACTTCAGGAGTTTCACAAATGGGTCTGTGGAAGTGTGGTCTTTACGTAGAAAGAGAAGAGAAGGAAAGCTATGATGTCTTTCAGCAATATACACTGAAAGGATTTCATGACCACAGCCATGAGGGCAAGCCAGGTTTCTGTGAAATAAAAAAATTAGCCTATCTGCTCATTTCTAGATTTGAAAATAAGGGGAATTTTATGACAGCCGCTGCGAGCCGTCGGTCTAGCCCAGTCAAGCTACAGTATCTGTTATATTTTAAGACAGGTGCACAAGAAATCTAAGATAACCACTTATCAACTAATTCCAAACTACAATTAGGTGATCAGTTTTAGGAGGCAGATTCATGTTTTTTTTTATTTTATTGTAACTATAATAAAATAATATTACTGGAGACTGCTAATACTGGGGGACAGTAGGAAAGAGGGTTAAAATACAGTAGTTTCCTGGCAAAATTTTGGGATATTTGACAGCTATGAATCCGACTTATTAATAAAAATAAAGTAATTATCTACCAAAGCATTTGGAAAGTGATTCTACATTTAGGGCTCCTTCATTGCTTTAATTTTCTGTTCAGTTGAGGTAATTTTTTATTTTATTTTGTCCTTTATGGTTTATGCTCCTTTCAGAGTAGTGTTTAATCTGATTTTAGATATAAAAACACTGCATATGAATATTCGTTTATAACTACTCAGTTTATCTTCATCTACATTAAAGCGAGTCTGAAAATGAATTTATTTGAATAACAAAAAAAACGAAGAATATTTAAGCAGGAAACAACTTTTTCACAACACTATATGACATTTTTAACCTTTCCTAGGGTAAAAGCAAACCTTACTAATATATAAAAAACAATTTCAGCTTTTTTTTAAATAAATAAGCTCTAATTCTTCAACCCATACATGTGTCCATGTCTGTTTCTGGCCTTATGAATCTTTAAGACAGGCTGTAACTGTGCCCCGAGGCCTGAAAGGCAGTCAGCAAACTGTTTCGCTCTAATGGAAGTAAAGCTGGCATTGCAGTAGTAGAGTTGGTGGAACCAATAAGTTTTTTTCAAACAGATTTATTAATCTCTGTCTGCTCTAAATCTGCAATATTTTAGCAGAAAGGTTATGTTTTTCATTCAGCTCATGACAACCAACAGCTCTATCAGTTCTGTGGTTTTTACCTGAACCTAAAATCTGGTCCACCAGATTCTTCAGTCTCATTGATGATCTGCATGGAATCTAAACCTTAATTATTCATTAAATATTGCAGCTCACTGACAGCTCTCATCCCAGTCGCTCATTCATTTGCTGCCTGTTATGTAAGTCTAATGTCAGCATCCTTTCTTTGTTGCCATAGAAACTGCCCTCTTAGTATCAACAGCCAACAGGACCTCAAAAATAAGATTAATGATAGTTGATTAATGTTAATAGTCCTGGTCTGTTGGTTGTGATGACAAGTTTTGTCCAGCAGGAGGAGACAAAGGTCAGAATGCTGAGATGAATCCCACTGAGGGGTGCTGGGAGGAGAGGAATAGGAGGAAGAGGAAGAGATGATGTAAGCAAAAGCTGCAGAGATGCTAACAGAGGAGTGACAGATGAACCCAGTGTGACGGAGTCCATCCCATCAGCCACAGACCCAGCATCTACATGCTAGCAGGGAGGCAACTGGAAAGAGGCTGATGCAGCACACACCCTCTGACACACACACACACAGACTGAAAGCTGCAGTGGAGCTAGCTGCTGATAGCATGCTGCACAGGAGGCTGATCAGCAAAAACAACGATGTGGCATCCGATGCATCTTGCTGGACGGTAAGTTCTGCATCTTTCTGCTGCTGATGCTGACAGCTGATCCTGTTCCCATAGAAACAATCAGCCAGTCAGCCTGTTACTGCATCACCTGCCCTTCATCACACAGATGGATCAGGAAGTCTCTGCAGTGTACCAATGAAATGTTGCACAGCTTAGCATAGAAACCCTACAGAGATATAGTTGCAATATGATGAACACCACAAACAGTACTACAGCAAACCTAAATGGATACAGCTGATGTATAAGGGATTGATCTGAGAATATAATCAAACCTATACAGTGATATTAAATAAGTAGATCAGAAACACGGGTATCAGAAAGATTATTGACTCTACACAAGCGTAACATCTATACCTTTACTACAGTCAATCTGATATTGTCGCTGACTTTATACACAAATATGCTACCACAAATATATACAACACATGCTGATCAGATTTTTTTCCACTTTCTACATAAATACTACTGACAGTTCTTGACAGACAGCTAAGATCTCACTAATATTCCTAAACTAAGCTGCTCCACATGATAAACAGAATAATTATTCGCATCCAGCTGATTTTAGAAACAAACATTTTGCTTTATTGGAAAAAATAGTCTATTAGAAAAGATACTCAAAGAGAATAAAATGAAATGCTGGTTATAATACTGATGTTTCTGAAAGTCACTTGTGCTTCATGAAATAATTATTTTATCCACAAGCAAAGATGGCTTAACCATTAGTGCCAAAGCAATAAGGCCAGGATTTTCTTCTAGTTGCTCACCAGATTTTCAAACAGCTCAGCTCTACCCTCTTTACGGAATTCTAAAGATTTTGAAGTTTTTTTCTTGGTGACTTTGCTAGGCCTCTAGAGGACCTTAAATCCACTTTTTTGTGTTGTGTTTTGGGTTATTGCCCTGATAAAACAGCCATCCATAACATATCTTCAGTGTTCTGAGTCAGGGTTTGTGTCCAGGACTTTAAGGCAAACAGCTATGTGCATAGTTATATCCATGTGTGGAAATCTTCCTGCAGCCTGATTTAAGAAACTGCTTTAAATCTTGTTTCCAACTCCACATCTGACAGTAAAGGTGTCTAATGGTTGATATACCTCCTTACCTTGGAGCTAAATTTGATGATCAAGAACTTTTTCTCATCTGTGCAAATTTGTTAAGGTTTCTCTGAGCTGTCCAACTGCTAATATCAAATGCAGGCCTGTAGGTGTAGATGTAATAATGTTTCCCATGGTGACTGTGGTTCCTGCTCTAATTAGATAATTGAAAAGCTAATTGCATGCAATGCTGACCTGATCCCTCGGCTTTAAAGATTCACTATTAGTACACAGGGTGAGATTTTGGATGAGCTGAAGAATAAGATTAGAGAAGATAAGATAAGAGATTCACTACTTTGCTTTTTAAAACATTGCATCAGCAATCATATTTTCCCTCGGTTCTTGACAGTGATCTTTTCCAGGTCTACAACTTTGTCCCTGACCTCCTTTAACAACTCTTGGGTCTTCCTGGAGGTTGTGCAGATGTTCATGAATTGTGTCACAGGTGTCTGAGCAACACAGACACACAATTTACACAACCTCTGAAGCTAAAGTCCCTGGGTTTGTTTGTGCACAGGTGCAGATGTAGTCAGAGTTCAGTTTGATAATTAGCTGGAGGAGGGTGCTGAGCCAGAAGGTGTTCGTTATGTCAAAACGGGGAATAGGAGGGCGAGGAAAAGGAGACCGACAAGACGCTATGGCAACACTTCAAGCAGCCAATGAGGAACTGAGAGCCAAACTGACAGAGATTCAGATCGAACTCCAACAGGAAAAGAACAAGGTAAGATCTACAGATACAAGTGTTCAACAGCGACTCCAGTGCTTTCCTTATATACCACAGCTCCATCAAAGTGATTCTCAAACCATTTGCAGTATTTCTATTGGTACTGTTGTGCTTTCAGAGGCACTAAAACAACAGCTGTACCTGCTATAGTTCCACTATGTCGCTTTAGTAGCTTTATTGATGTCCCTGCACTTAATGGGTCCTGTAGGATTTCAGCCTTTACTTTACTAACTTTAGCAGTACAGCACTTACTAAAGTAACATCATAGGTGTTTATTTCCTTTCAGTGATAATTTTAGGACTACTGGTAGATTTATTATAGTAACTTAATTACGCCATTCAATTTACTTTAACTTTACAACAGATACTGTAAAATGCTCTGTAGTTTCACTGAAGTTGTTTTATTCCCCAATTAGTACTTCTGCAGTTTTTGTATGAGTACCTGCAGTGGTGCTACTACAATGCCTACAGTAACCTTGGTAGTAGGCTACTATATGTGTGATAGTATTGTTATATCCGGTGCCACCAGGTGAGTCGTTTGGAGAGGGAGAAGAGTCAGGAGCTGAAGGCAGAACATAACCGTGCTACAGTCACCCTGACGGAGCTAAGGACCAAACTACATGAAGAGAAGCAGAAAGAGCTGGCGGTTACCAGGGAGACATTGCTACGGCAACATGAGATGGAGCTAATGAGGGTCATCAAAATCAAAGATGGAGAAATACAGCGTCTGAATGGACTGGTCCAAAATCTCAGGGATGGATCCACGGATAAGGTGATCGCTAAATGATAATCAATAAATTGTGTCCATCCATCCAACCATTCATCCATCCATCCATCAAACCATCCAGCAATTCATCCATCCATCATCCATTCTTCCATCCATCCATTCATCCATCCATTCATCAATCCATCCAGCAATCCATCTTCCATCCATCCATCCATCCATCCATCCATCCATCAATCCATCCAGCAATTCATCCAACCACCCATCAAACCATCCATCCATTCATCAATCCATCCAGAAATGTATCCATCCATCCATCCATCCATCCATCCATCCATCCATCCATCCATCCAGCAATTCATCCATTCATCCATCCAACCACCCATCAAACCATCCATCCATCCATCCATCCATTCAGCTATCCATTCATCAATCCATCCAGAAATGTATCCATCCATCCATCCATCCATCCATCCATCCATCCATCCATCCATCCATCCATCCATCCAACCACCCATCAAACTATCCAGCCATTAGTCCATTCATCCATCCATCCATCCATCCATCCATCCATCCACTCATCCATCAGTGGCAGCTGGTGGAGTTTTCTCGAGGGGGGCTGTAAATTAAAAAAAAACCTATACATAAAACAATCAAGCGTATACTAAGAGTATCACACCAGTATATTTATATGAATGCCAACAACAAAAATATTATAAAAATGCTTTATAGAAACAAATCATAATTTCATGTAAAGGTTTACTTTTTGTACATAAATCTTGGACTTCTAAAGGCTTTGTGAAGGCAAATCTTTGTTTTGCATGGTTTAATAATGGAGAAGCTATTAGTCAGCTTTATATATTTTTTATACCGGTATATATAAAAACTATTTTATGAGAATGTGTTTATTTAACAGCAACTATGCAAAACATCCAGAACAAGTATACTATAATATATTTTTTTCCATGTGAATCCCAGATTGTTAATTCTTCTTTGCCTTTTCTAAAAAGTGCTTTAAATCAGTCCTAGCTGTCTTCATCCATGCTGGGTCAGATACTGACCACTGAAAAAGGAGGCAGACAGTCAAGGCAGCAGAATAAAGCATTAGCCTCACTGCATGGAGTTAGCCAAGCCTTGCAGTTAAACCAGGACCTTGAAAAAAACAAGTGTACTGTCTTCATCTGTCTTTTGGACCTTCTGATCAGATCAAAACACTTTCACCTCCAGCTTCTTTTGTTTGCCCCCCCTCCGTGACTCGGCATGTCAACAGCCCGTACTACAACTGTGACGAGAGTTCCTGTCACCTCAGGGCATAGCTTTGGTGCTATGTACATTCGCATCAGATGAGCTGATGTGCATGTATAACTTTTAATGAGAGTTAATGATATGTTTGATATATAAATATTTTTGCACCCTAGCCCGGAAGTACGTCAGCAGTCTGACGAAAGAACAGCTTTATTCATCATTAAAGATAAAATATTTATCTTGCACATCTAAAAAGATATAGCAATATATTTTGAAATATTTAATTTTATAATTTTATTTTTATTAGGGTTTTTTTTATGTTGTTTATGTTCATTCGGTGGGTAGGACAGTGCCCTAGCGCCCTCTTTTGGCCAGCCGCCACTCTTTCCATCCATCCTTCCTTCCATCCATCCATTCCTCTTTCTTGCCTTTCTTATTCTCCAGCAGAACTAGTCTCCAGCTTTAAAAATCCATTCTTCTCAATTAGAACCCATCTGACCAAGCTCTTTATAAGTTCATAAGTCACATAGCTTTTAAGCGAAGTTTGAAACTATATGCTTTCGGTGGTTTTGGAATTGTAGTGGGTTATTTAATAACATTAGATCAAACCTTGTTATTCTATATTATGAATCAGACCGGGCAGTTGGCTGTTGATTAAATATCAGAAGAGTGTCTTTACCATTCTGTTTTGATCGGTGACCGTCAACTTGAAATACAGTTTTTAAGTTTGGCTGACAGCCTTGAAACCAAATGTATTGGTAAATCAAATCTGGTCGATATTGCTGTTTATCTCTCTTTTTCTCAAGAGTCTTTGGGCCGGATCTATCAAAGGTTTGCGTGTATAAAAACGTGAGCTATTTCACTGCGCACGCTAAAAAATGTACAAACTGATCTATCAACAGCGTGCTTAAAGGATTTGGTCTTTAAAACGTGCTAAATAGCGCCTCTTATCCATTTAGTGCTTTTTCTGCAATGAATATGCAATAAGGGGCGTTTACACGCAAAAGTGCGTCTTGTGGGAGGAGAACATGTAAATAAATTTATTTAGCACTCGCAAAGTGATTTATTAAATCTGAAAGCAATTTTGCTAACGGTATCTGACTCTATATTTAACACGTTTCAAAAGAAGGTGCAAATGGTCTGTATGCGTAATTGCGCACACATGGCAGCGGTTATTGTCGCAAGAAGGAGACATCGAAATGAAGCAAGGAGACGCAGAGAACGCATTTTCACTCCGTGTAAATATTTTTGCAATGAAGGAGGAAACGATCATCAAAACATATCGTTTATCCAGCATTGCCATTTTGAAGCTGTTGGGGGAACTCCGAATGGATTTGGAGCCAGCCATTGCACTTTTTTGCATCTGGGTCATTCCAGCGTACGGTTGCAGCGAGAGCTGGGATCTCCCAATCTCGTTTTTTCAGAAGTGCTGTCCGAAGTGCTGTCCGACGGGGTCGGGGTTCTCCCCCTGCGCCTGTGGAGCAACGTGCCAAATGCTGCAGGGATGCGTGCGCGCAGTAATCTCATCCACAGTCACTTCTTGTGAGCCATTTGGTATGTGCATTTTTCTACAGGCCAATACAAAACACCTGTTTTTTTTTTTTTTTTTTTTTTTTCCTGCAGTGAAGTAGAAATTCAGCCACATACCACCTTAGGGAATAAAGGTTGCCAAAGTTTTTTTCTTTATAAATAATAATATAATATAATATATATATATATATATATATATATATATATATATATATATATATATATATATATATATATATATATATTTTTTTTTTTTTTTATTATTATTATTTTATTTTATTTATTTATTTTTTTGGTTGGGGGTCACTGTAAGATTACAATTTCTTAATGCACTACTTTGTACAAACTACAAGCTACTTTGCCGCAAACCACAAAACGCGCAAAACCATCATTTAAATAGGGCGTCTCCAACAGTTTTGCACCTGCCACCAGTTACGCAATCGCTCTTGTTAAATCACCCGCAAACCATGGTTCAGCCCCTCGCGCAAAATTCCAGTTTGCGAGCGCAAATTACTGCACGCAAAATTGGATCTTGATAAATCCGGCCCTTTGTGTTGATACAGGATCTGTTTTTTCTTTAAAAAAAAAATATTAATCAGATAATTTTGTCATGTCCTCCAACCCTACAGTCTGATGTCTGTTGAACTAAATGGTAATCTCTATGTAGGTGAGAAGCACCTTGATAGGGGAGATGGAGGAGGCGAAGAGGAGCTGGGAGATGGAGCGCTGTCGCCTTCAGCAGGAGGTTCAGGAGCTGCGAGGAGCGAAGAAGCATGCAGATGAAACCCTGGCATTGGCTCAGCAGGCCTGCCAGGCCCGTGCAGCAGAGCTTCGATCGGCTCATCACCAGCACCAAGAGGAGCTTCATAGAACTAAAAGAGACTGTGAGAGGGAGATCCGACGACTGGTAGGAGGCAAAAACACAACTTTTTAAACTGACATTGTTAGCTGATTTGAAACTCTAAGAAATACCACAGCCTGTGATATATATATCTGGCATCCCTTAATTTTCTGAGAAACACATTCCCTGCCACCATCCTTTGATTAGGACTTCATTTAAACCGTATTTATCAGCTGGTGTTTCTCCAGGTAATCATCCAACAGTGTTTTGGTTGATAATCTGTACAGCATCCCTTTTGAAAGGCAATCCCATATAAATTTTCTGATCAACTTGATCCCAGTTATGCTCATTTTGTTTTCTATTTTGGAGTGCACAGTTGTTGGATTAACCCAGCATATGACTGGGGGACAGCAGCATACAGACCGTGGAGCTGATTGGTCCAGTGATTCACTGTGACACACTGAGTTGAATGAGCAGAGTCGCACACAGACTGGTACTGCACAGCAACAAAGAGCAACTGTCCCGTTCCACCAACATCACTTTAACTATTCACCAGTATGCGAAAGGAAACCAAAGTCTTTGTGACCTCTGCAGAAGCTCTGATTTTATCTAAGGAGGAGAGGAGATGAACATGATATGAGGAGCCTATTATGGTTCTTTAGGTCATCCGAGTCTTAAGTTCTTCAATTGGATATTTAAGATGTCTTCTGAAGCTGTGGGCTGGGTCCGCTTGGCAATTTCTAATCTTAGTGTACACTTGTGTTCAAGATGACCTTGACTTTAGGTCAAGGTTTTGAAAATAATTTAAAAACACAAAACGGTAATTTCTAGATTTGTGATGTGTTGGAGGTCTCAAAAAGGCCTGTTTTCTAGCTGGACACAGAATTTAAATCATGAAACAGCCCGGTGCAAATTCTTCAAGCTAAAGTCATGTTCTGTACCATTTCAGTTATTTAACAGCATCCAGCAGCCCAGCATGCACTCATCACTGACCAGCGGTAATGTTTCCTCAAGGAATTCTAACTTTATCCAGTAGAATGTAACACCATGACCCCTTCCACCATTTAGTTTCCCTTCTCATTATTTCTGTCTTTATAACCTACCACCTGTAAGTCTTCCCTAACGTATCTCTCTTTTACCTGTGATGATGTGGACGTACGCTACTAACCGACCCTCCCTCCCCACCTGTCTCCCTGTCTGTCTCTCACCCGTGTGCAGATGGATGAGATAAAGCTGAAGGACAGAGCAGTCAGTGTTTTGGATAAAGCTTTGGGGCTGCAGGCTGGACATGCCCACCGGCTCCAGTTGCAGACTCAGGCTGCTGAACAACAAATCGCTGCCCTGAGAGATGCTCAGAGGGTGGGGCTAAACCATCCTGCTTCTAACTCCACCTCTAACAATGCCCCTTTCCTTGTAAGCCCTGCCTCTTCCTGCTTCTTTAAAATGCATGAAAAAAAAAAAAAACGCTCAACAACCCACAGGTATTGATGGGGTACTATTTTTTTTCCTATAATCTTGAAGCCATTAGCAAGTTTGCAGTTGCCATTTTTCTTGTCAATTTAGAACCAGAGTACCATTTTTCTACCTAAATTTAAAAGCGTATGCTCTCTAAACATTTTGAAAAGGCTGTCATAGTGCTCTTCTGTTTTAAACTTTATTAAAATGAAAGTTAAACGAATAGTCATAAAGAGCATCTTAACAAGTTCCATCTCGTTCCATATTGTTGAGAAAATTTTGAGGAAAAATGTCTCAATGTAAAGGTCATTTTCTCCACAACATATATTTCCTGTGCTATTTTCAGTCCAGTCCAATGTCAGTCAAAGAAAAATGTATAAGGAAACTTGAGAGTGCTCAGATCATTAGTACCTTGCTACAATATGTTAATATAAATAGCCTGTACTTGTATAATACTTTTGCATGTCAGAAGACTCCAAAGTGCTTTGCATATTAAGTCATTCACACATTCATGCACTGATAGTGGAAATCTACATTGTAACCACCGCTTTCCTGGGGCACACTGGCAGAGGCAAGGCTGCCGTACCTAAGTGTCACCAGACCTGGCCACCACAGAATTAAGTTATGGTAAAGTGTCTTGTCCAAGCAGTGTTGCCAACTAAGTGACTTTTCAGACCCCTGCAGCGACTCTTTTTCAACAAAGCGACTAGCGACAAATCTAGCGACTTTTCTGGTGTCTACCGTGGGGAGCCTCACCCATCACAACCCTGTTCTCCCGCTTCCACAGGAGTCCCTCTCAGCGCTGCAGTCAGAGGCACAGCATGTTTACCCTCAGCGTAAAGACTGCAAATGAGCCGCGCACATGCACTGGGATTGACGGCGCGGGTTGATCATGCTAGACTCAGCTCCCTCAGTTGCTGAACCTGCCATAGAGAACCTTGACCAACATGACGATGACCCACTCTTTCTGTGAGCAGGCAAGCACAGCCTGTGTGTGTGGAGGGAAATCTTATTAGTTTAAAAAAATAACAATAATTACCATTATTTGCTCACATTGTCATTGATTCTTTGTAGGCTTTTTTTTGTTCCATTTAGATTGTTAATGTTAATGTAATGTAAAAAATTGTATGGTTCAAAATGTTCATGTTTTACCATGCTTTCTAAGCTCCTTAGTGGACCACAAGGGAAAAAAGAAAAAGTTAAAAAAAAGTTGCAAAAAAATAAAACAATTATGCAAATTAGGCAATGACGTCATTCAGCGACTTCTAGCGACTTATAGCACCGCCAATAGCTACTTTCCTTACAGAGGAGTTGGCAACACTGTGTCCAAGGCCAAGACAACCATAACAGACAGGGCTGAGGTTCCAACTGGTGCTGCTCACAGTTGTATGGGAAAAGCCCCACGTAGTGTCCACATTACCTAAAATGTGGATTTTTGTTACGGTTTTCATTTCTTGGATGTATTAAATCTGGCTTTTACTGTTATAGAAGCTAGTTCTAGTAGCAGCAAAGTAGAAGTCCTTTTATTGAACCTATTTGTAGCCATTCTTCCTTACTGCCAATCAATTAAGGGTCTTTATGTACAGGCACAGTGTAATCTCCACATCAGTCTATCCTGTATAAAGACAACTCCTTTCCATAAAGTATCTTGTGAGCGTATTGGACCTTTAGCCATTCTGCTTCTTTCCTTTAAATAACATTTATTTCACCATCCAAACTATGGTAGAACAGTTAATAGAACCAGCCTTTCTACCTTTCCATCTGGTCTTTTGAACATGCATGTCTAGCTTTCTCTTCTGCATCATGTTAGTCAAGCTTGTAGCTTTTCCTACCATAGTCCCTAATCTCACTTCAAGACTCTTGTCTACCAACTTCTGTCCTTGCTTGTAACCACATCTTCACCCTCTTCTTCCTTTTGCTAGCCAACATGATACAATCTGGGTCATTAATTTAATGTTGCAAAAGATAACCCCTCCTAACACAATCCACCACATTTATTTGGAACCGTTGTAAGTAGGACAGAGTACATTGGACCACAACCAATCACGTAAAGTATACATTCAAAGCTCTTTTGGTTGGGGATACTTTTCAGAGGTTCAGTGGACAATAAAAAAAACATAACTCTCACGCTATGTCAACCTGCTCTAGATCATAATCAGTCTTTGATTGTTGCATGCATACTATGGGATGGGGCTTTCATTTTCAAAATAGATGTATAAAATGTAGCTCCTGCAACACTGTTCTTCTCAGTGTCTCAGACAGCAGCACTGTTGTGCTCCTGTGAGAACATTTGCTTTTAAAAAGGTTTTCAGACTTTGCTCTGCTCAGCTAGGGCCAACTATCCAATACATACCTTTAGGACTTGTAAAACAGCATCAGGAGTTTGTTAAAAATGTTCTTATAGCAACATTTTTCTTCTTCTTGAAATAATTGCTGTCCTCAGTTGCAGTAGAGTTAATACGGTGCTTTCAATACAGCCCTTTCAGTACTGTACTTTTTCAGTCTAATGTTATTTCTTCACCATAAGAAATATTAATGTGAAGCAAATGCAATGGCATGCTACTCTGCATTCATTTTTTGTTCCGAATAACAGCTCTAAAGGCCTACATCCGGCCTGTGATGCATAAGCGTATGGTTTTAGAGAATCTAGGAATTTTGAAAGGTTTTTATTATTTCACTTAGTCATTATCAGCTACAGACACAGTCCCTTGATATAGCATAAAGCAAAAATTATTTTTTCTGTCACACAAATAGATTTGGGGCCTCCATAGTGTTACTCTGATCCTGTCGGGGGATAGATATTTTCCTTTGCCGTCTATCAGATGCTCAAATATTAAAGCTACCTTCTACCAAATTTATATCAGGATTTGTTTTTCTCTTTACTGAAAACTGTTATGTTGCCACAGTTATCTCACTGCATTACTGCATTCTGTTTTGAGCAAATCATTTTTGTCTTTCATCGTGGTGTGGTTGATTTTATTTTATTTTTTAATGGAAGTTGTTGAATTTATACACTTATACAACTACTGAACTGTTGAACATGATTTAACCTCTGTGTGTATTGATGATCGGCAGCCTCTTATTCTGTAAGAATTCTGGTCTTTAAATCTTCTGTCCAAGATGATGAATCAGTCCTGTAGCTTCATTCCGATTCAGAGTGAATCTGTAATTCTTACACAAACATATTGATTTGCCGTATTCTACCATTGACGCCACTCGAGCAGCTCATTCACAATATCATGCTTGATTCATTTTCATTTGCCACCCCTCTCCAACCTAGAATTAACTCTAGCTGTCATTGCAAAGGTTAGGAAGCAAAAAATGTATACGTTTTGATATGATGACAACAGTCGGCTGCATGGTGGTGTTGTTTGTAGCACTGCTTCCTTGCAACAAGAAGGACCTGGTTTTAAATCATGTGTTCTCTCTGTACATACGTGGATTTGTTGTGGGTGCTCTGGTTTCCTCCCAGTCTAAAAGCACCAGCTAAGCTAAAAAGCATCTCTAAAATGGTAGTCTAAATAGATATGTGTATGCATGTGTTTGTGTTTCTGTGTTGCCACGTGACTGACTGTTGACCTGTCCAGGCCGGATGGACAATTGGTAGAAGATTAATTGTTGGATGACTTCAGTCTTCTGAAATTACTTCCATGAATTGTTAAGGTCATAGGGAAATCACATTTAAGTGTCAAATAATTCTGGTTTAAACATGTATATAAATGTAATCTTTATCAGATGATGTTGTCCCAAAATTTAGAAAATTTCTATTTTAAAAGAAATTGTGTCTTAAAATCTGTGCTTTTTTCTTTCCATTATGTTATGCAGGCAGGTTAATTACACGTCAGCCTATATACCTATATTCGGCCAATCATATATCAAAGGTCATCTGTCAATCAAATTTTTTTGGTTATAGCATCTTGATTCACATGTTGCAGCTAATATACACAATGGTTGAAATAAGAAATAAGAATAATTTCCTTTCCCATTGAGTTACATCCCAGTGTTCACGGGAATGGACGTCTGTGTCTCCGGCAGGCGTAGAGCTAACAGAACTGGCAGCATTGCGAGGCAAGGCCTCAAACATGTACGGCTGTAAGCCTTCTAAACTAAACCAAGCTTCTGCCGCCCTGGCGTCCTCTTCCACAACATCTTCATCCCCACTTTCCTCCTCTAAATTAAAAATGTATAACAGAGAACACTCATCTACAACCTCTGACTCAAAACTCTCCTCCTCTTGCATGTTTCCTCTGTCCTTAGCGTTCCTTGACAGTGTCGTTTCTAAGTCACCAATATAGTGCTACTTGGTCCCATTGGGAACCTACTAGCACTAAGTTGCTAACTGATTAGCAGCAATGCTTTTGACAAACCAGCGACAACAAAACTTGCTTGCGAACCTTCCGCCACAACAATGCCACCCCCTTGATAAAGGCCCAATCACATTCACTTTATTCACTCCTGTAAAGTCGGTCACCACTCGGGAGAATTCGGAAATGCGACAGTTGGAACAGCCGATTCCCTATGACTTTAAATTGTGCTATGAATCAATTCCCCGAAATGAAAACCTTCCATACATCACTATTATTATACAACTATATGTAACAGAATATGAACTGAACCTATTCGTCTTGTTACTCTACTGCGTAGGTCTTCAACAGGGGGTCCGTGATCCCTAGGGGGTCCACGGAGGTACTGCATGGGGGTCGCGAAAGTTTTGGTTGATAACACTCTTTTTTTAATATTCCCCCCTGCAATTTTTCCACTAATTGAAAAGTCTTTAAATACAAATAAACATCAATTAAACACACTGTATTAAACAGATAAATGGAGGCAGAAGATGTCTTTCAGTCATCAATGCACACATTCAGTGTCACACAGGAGCTGTTTTAAGCTGGGCACCATTTCATTCACACCACCCATTAACCAAGAATCAGAATCAGAAATACTTCAATAATCCCAGGGAGAAATTACTTCCGTTACATGACTCCATCTGTAATAGAGTGACTATAGGACCAATTTTATATAACACAATTTCATACAATATATATAATTAGGGGGTCCCTGCTCCATCTCGCCATCAGTTTGGGGGTCCTTGGCGTGGAAAACATTGAAGACCCCTGCTCTACTGTAGTAAATTAAAACCTTGGCACCAAATTAGTGCTGTTAAGCCCGACCTAACTTAAACTTGTGGGAGTGTGCGGCACTATCAAAGATCAAATACAATTGGAACTATGCACTGTTTAATCCTTTGGATGAAAAAAAACATATGACGGAAAAAATAATACTTACTCCAAAAGGAAATCACTTATTTGTTTAGGCTACTAAAGATCATTTTAGGGAACTTGCACCAAAAGGCATAGCACAATACAATATATCAAAGTTAAAGGTCATATCATCAGATGATCAACCATGAAAACCCCCCTGAACAATTGTTTTCTTAATGGAAAAGACCTTCAATTAGACCTTTAAATATATTAGTTATTTTAATTGCCTTAATGGTTCATCTTACTGTTGTATTTGTTCAAAACAGGCTTCTTGAAGAATATATTGATTCTTCTTTATTGTGTGCAGTCTCAAGATGACCGAGATACTCGTAGGTTTCAGCTGAAGATTGCAGAGCTAAGTGCAGTCGTCAGGAAGCTGGAAGATCGAAACTCTCTGCTGTCTGAAGAACGAAATGAATTGGTAAAGAAACATTACTCTCCAAAGCTTGGTCACTTAAACAGAGTTCTTACCTGACCTTCTGGTCACCTTATGGATGTTAAGGACCCCGATTACCAAAACCATAGTAGACACATGGCTTAAGTTTGCAGCTGTGGTCCAATTTGTTCTGGTCGCATTTTTTTCTCTTGATAACTTTTGGCACTTTTATCGGTTCTCACAATTTCTTTTTTGCATTTATTTAGTACATTTCTGTCATTTTCAGCTGAAACATCTGAGAGAAACAGAGAGTCAGTTTCTTCCTCTTCTTGATAAAAACAAACGTCTGAGCAGGAAAAACGAAGATCTCGCTCTTGCGCTACGTCGCATGGATAACAAACTTCGCTTTGTGACCCAGGAGAACATGGAGATGGCAACTATGGTAACTATGATAGCCAAGCATAAGCACTCATTTTTCCATTTGAACCAGTTAAATAATATCAAAGTAAAAGAAAATGACTCAGTTGCAGAACAAGCATCATTGTTAAATTACTGCATCCCACCAGCAGACGGCAGTGTCCATGTGGATCCACATACAGTAGACAAACATAAACCAATGATTGTCCACAGAGCTCACACTTAACCCTTTAATATATACAATAAACAAACAAATGATTCTTACTTTTGTTTCAGTCAGCCGATAAACAAAGGAACAAATGAAATGGGTGTTTTTGTTTCTCTGCAGAGGAGACCCAGTTCATTAAATGACTTGGACCGAAGCCACTCTACAAGTTACCATGGTTACAACCAGGATGAGAGGGAGATGGAGTTTCTACGCCTACAGGTGGTGGAGCAGCAACATATCATTGATGACCTCTCAAAGGTACAACACATACTATATTACCTCTGGAACTTCTTTGGTACTTTCCTACTGCAGAACGAGCTTTTAAACATCCTCCGCTATCACACCCGTTTTGAATCTCAAATTTGTATTTTCAGGCTCTAGAGACGGCAGGTTATGTAAAGAATGTTATCGTAAGTATTCCACACAACTGTGTCAGTACTATACTACTTGTGAAATGCTTTGTATGTAATCCATGTAAATTCAGAGGCACCAGGACATATTTGTCTACAGTATCTAGTCATCTGATAGGCGTGAGAGCCAGAATGGTGAAGGTCAATCAGCTGAGCAAAGAATTTTGGTTTCTTTCTTAGGAGCGAGACCTTTTACTGAGGTATAGACGGCAGGAACCGGTGAGGAGGAGGAGAGCCTTCAGAGCCTGCAGGGTGAGAATCCTGCAACAACGCCTGTGTTGGGGCTTTGAGAAACAAAATCACTCACCACACTGAGCTTTTTCTGGTACTACCAGAACCACTCAATAGACGACCCATTCAATAAACCATCACCATTAGTAAACCTACAAACACATAGAGTACTTATACTGCAGGGAGTATAAATAACACGGATTACTGCTGTTTATAACTGAACCCAACAATTGATCTGATGGTAATATTTACTGTTAATTGTTATTGTAGGTAGAACCTCAAAGAACATAGAAAAAAGGATTATATTTCAAACCAGCTGGAAGCTTTAGTTTGTTGGTTCTGAACAAAGCTTATAGTAGGCTCTGGTTTCACCTTTAGGCTGGTGCCTAAGCATGGATGTCATTTTGTATTTTCTTTTTTGTATTTTCTTACCCTTATCTTTTATTGTTTTGTTTTTGTTCAGTTGCTCCTATTGCTGTGTTTTCAATTCACTTTTATGAATTTTGAATTGATTTGGTCAATATTTGTAGTTTTTATTTATGCTACATAAAAGCATGACATCAGCATGGGAAATGATAAGAAAAATAAAATAAAATGATGTGCAAAGTATGGTGTTTTACAACAAAGGCTGAATACGTAAAAGGGCAAATTCAAATTAGGTAATCCAGTAGGTAATGTATATATGTTAGCCCAGGTCAGGATTTTCAGTGTCTACCAATTCTTAATAGTTGTAGACAAAAATTTAACTCAAGTAAGACTAAAAAAGTATATTGTTAAATAGGTGACTCAGGTAATAAGTAACTTATAAGATTTGATTTCATATTTAAAATCATGATGTTATCATGGACAAAAAAATAAAAAGGTCTGTGAAAATTCAAGTCAGGTTTTTTCCCCTCCTTCCCTATACCTTCACAATAAAAGCTTTAATTCAGTCTTCACAATAAAAGTTTACATTCAGCCTTCATAATAAAAGCTTACATTCTGGTGGGAAAGGAATTAACTAATTAATTCCACCACAGTATCTTAAAGACAAATATAAGAAGAGTTCCATATATATTTGCTGAAATGCAAATTCAGGCATGAAAAACACTATTCCATAGTAAATGTTTTCATCATGAACCTCATGAAACAATTATCTACAGAAGCCAATGTACATAACTTAGAGTAGAACAACTGCCGTGACAATGTTTACTGTTTATTTAACATTACAGCTCAGCTCAGAAGATACAAAGTAATGTAAAGTGTCTTATTTTAGCAGAAATTGTAACTGTCTTTCTGGGTCTAGGGCATTTTTTTTTTAAACAAATTTTTCAGTAAGTAACATCTCTCTAGGTTTATAAATTAGTCAGAAACCACCTTTTAAGTTCTGTAATAGTAACAATACTTCAAAAAGTGTGTGCAGTAAAACTCTTCCTAAAAATACCTTTTTTCCCAATAAGTTACTGAAGTACATATAACTAGTTACATGAGGTGTCGGCCTCATGTGTGTTTGTGTCTGTAGGTCATAGAGACATTTTATGGTTATGATGAAGAGACTTCAATGGATTCTGATGGATCGTCTTTGTCCTTCCACACCGACAGAACCCCGGATACAGAGCCTGATGAGGTAAATACACAAAACTTAAACACATATCAGATCAGATCTGAGTCAAACTTCTTAATGACCTCAGGAACATCAGCCTGATTAATTCAGTTCCTGATGGTAACTCTCCATATGAGAGATTCAGACCAAGAGCTTGAGGACTTTAAAAAAGAGATAAGCAGCGGCGGTTCAAGAAAAAATGTACCAGGGGGCCAGGAGGGGGCCAGTGTGTTTTCATAAGGGCAACAGAAAGGCATGAAATGCAAAACAGGCAAGGGATTCAAATATATTAAGATAGCTGCATGAAGTAAAATTTCTATTTAATTAGGTTTAATTAAATTCCCTTGTCTTATTAGGTCAATATACATTCATAATTTAGGAGTTTTACATATGTCTGACTTAATTTAAGTTAAAACAACTGTTTTCTATTAAATCTGAATTAGAAATCAAGAAAAACGGATAAATTCAGCTGTAAAAATTAGAGTAGTTTTTTCTTATTTGTTTTGAAAAAAAACATTAAGCAGATGAAACCTGGGGTCATACCTCAGTGGCACTGAAGCTATCACCTTATTGTTTTTAAATAATTATTAAAATAGAATTTGTAAAACAAAACAAAAAAAGAAATAGATCCAAAGGATCTATCAGTAACCATGTCTGTTCCATCATTACAACTTCGTTGAGTATTATGTCTTCAGTAAAGGGGCCATAACAGGGGCCAAGATATGATCTTACTGGTGTACTGGCCCCTGTTTGCCCCTGTCTAGAACCACCCATGGAGATAAGGACACTGATACCTTATTATACACAGTGAACAAACATTAAACTGATTTTTTCCTGCTTAACGATGCTGGTTTCAGGCTTGTGTCCGGGAGGAGGCAGAGCTTCGTTACCGTCAGCTTACTCAGGAGTATCAGGCTCTGCAGAGAGCGTATGCTTTGCTTGCTGAGACGTGTGGAGGAAACTATGACGCTGAAAAGGAGATCAAGGTGGGGTGACCTTTGAGCAAGGCAGCAGTGTAGTGCTCAACTGACTCTAATCACACACAGGGTGATGGTTTTATTCTTTGTGTTTCAGACCAGAGAGCAGCTGCTGAATGAAATCAGTCTATATCAGAGCAGAGTGGCAGATCTGGAATCAGCGCTGAAACATCAAGGATTGGTAATTGCAGTAAATCAGATAGAAATGAAGGTCATGATAGACGCACAGATTAGTCAGAGAGTCGGGGGGTTCAGCCGTTAGTATCGGGATAGGGGCCGGAGGTCCTTACATTCATTTCTCATCTAAAATGTGTTTTATACTATTTTAAAATTGGACCCCTCAGAAAGTCTTTATATTTTTTAAATGAATAATAAAACACTGGTTTTAAACCATAAAAACAATGATATAATGATAAGTAGGTCCATCCTTAAACTCTAAACCTTTACTCTCCTTTAAAAATAGGAAGAAATGATGTTGGTTGTTTTTACAGGAAGTGTTCATGTCATGTTTAGATCATTATAGTAGGTGAAATAAATCAAATTTTGAAATATTCTACTTTTATTAATGTAGAAAATGTTATTTATATTATCAGCAGATCCTGGGATTAGACTAATGGAACCTGCTGGAAAGAGTCTGTTGATCTATGCTGTGCTTTTCTTCAATCTATCTCTCCATGTATGTTTGCTGCTCTCAGGACGTGAAGTGGGTGGAGGAGAAGCAGGCGCTGTACCAGAGGAACCAGGAGCTGGTGGAGAAGGTGAAGCACTGCTTTGCCTTCTAAGAGATGATGTGCTAACAAACTTTGCCATAAAAGTTGGTTCAGATTGTCTACTGAACCAAGACGGTGTTTAATAGAGGAGAGTTAACAACTGTAGTATGAAAGTAAGCATTTTGTTGTGCTGAGTCATGAATGATGCCAATTATCTGGGCTTGAAGAGCAGGACAAAGGCTTTGTTATTTCTGTAAGCAGATTATTATATTTTTTAATAGTTATTTTTCAAGGAGAGCTTGGTTTGGCTTGGAAGTTAAGAAAAAATCACAGAGATGGACTATAGCTATATAATATAACACAAGGATGGAGCAAGGAGGAAGTTTTGGGACTAACTAATGACCAATGAATCCAGGTTATTTATATACCACCATTTCACAAACCTTGTCATTATCAGGGGACTTTAGAAAATATAGTTTAATATCTTTGCAGAGCATGCAGTTGGATTGGTAAAAAATGTTTTCTATCAAAAGCAAACCAGGTGATTGCAACGAGTCTTTGGCTTTGCAAGATTATCTCCTCCTGGGTGGCATGTAGAAATTAATTTGCATTGTATTGTTGGCTCTACAGCAATCTCTCACACCGAGCATGCATGCAGCAATGATGGAGAGGAAAATCTTCCTTTTAACAGGAAGAAGCCTCCAACAGAAAGAGGCTCAATGTGAGCAGCCTTCAGCCTAATCCACCTGGTTCAATGAAATGGAAGAAGATAAACAAGGGAAACATAGAAGCACTGATCCATAAATACTTTCTATGTTAGAAGTGATAACAGTAAGCTAGCTCCATAGGTGGTCTGTCTAGAAAAAGTTGAGCAGACAAGGGAAGAAAGAGAGTACATACACTGAAAAAAGTGTAACATGTAACTGTTCATTCAAACTAATGCCTTTCACTCTAAACTAGATAAAATTATTGATTTGATTGTGTAACTCATTCTTTTTGGATTTTGTGACATCAAGTTTGATTTAACCTTAATTAAATACATGTAGAAAGGACCCAAAACAAAGTTTTTGATTTCTCTTAATATTCATATATTTATCCATGGCCTGCAAGTTATTTTTTTTTGTTTGAGTCAAATGTGAAGTGGTGCAGTGGCTAGCTCTGCTGCTTTGCAGCAAGAAGGTTGTGGGTTTGAATTCCGGCCCAGAATCTTTCTGCATTGAGTTTGCATGTTCTCCCTGTGCATGTGTTGGTTGTGTAAATTATCCTTAGGTGTGAATGGTTGTATTGTGCTGTGATGGACTGGCAAATGTTCAGGATGAATAGAGTTTGTAAGATGGGAAATGGAAATTACTTTTGAAGTAAATTCAAATTATATGTGAAAAATCTAATTTTGTTATATTTAAATTTCTATACAAACATTAATTATTGTTAATTTAGTTAAAAGTAAGTATATTAGATTGGTCCAGTGTCAATATATTAGTGTGGTTCATCAACTGAAATGTTCAGAAAATCATTGGAACAGAGCAAAGATTTTAAGTTGTGTCAAGTGCAGTATTATTGTTTACATCAGCATAATATAATCAGGTCATAACAAGCAATTAAATTCAGATTTTGTAAAGTCAAATATTTTAGATGTGATATCATGACATCATTTTTTTTAGTTTTAGCAAGGTTATACTTTTTCCAGTGTAAAGTTAAGTCACATTTAAAGCTGAGCCCATAACTATACACTGGATAAACGATCTAGAAATCAGTAAAAATTTGTATTTACCCTTAATTTGAGTAGGTAAATGTAATAGTTTGCCAATGGAATGAGGATTTTTAATCTGAAAATAAGATAATTAGATAAAATGCACTGGAAATAAGACAATGCAATTGTATTTTCTTATTTTAAATGTAAATTGTCTTGTTCTATTAGAAAAAATGTCTGTTTAACATCCTTAATTCAAAAACAAATGCAGTTATTTTAAGAAAACATAGATTAATCTATCATATACTGTATAGAAGGGGGACAGAACTAAGCATTGAAAAACAGGCTAAACTCCAATATCTCAAATCAAAGGTGTGAGTAACCGCAGCAAAGCTGGTATTTTGACGCAGGGTTGTGTCACAGCCCCACAGGAAGAGAACAAAGTCAGCTACTATGACAAGAAACAACAGACAGAACACAAAGTTAGGGTCGAACTAACAGGGACTACATTATAGGAGAAAAGAGAAAGAATGAAGCAGAATGACGGAACCTGATAGGGTTATAGTTAAGAAGGTTTCTTAACTAAAGATTTCCTCATAGCTGCCTTAAAACACTGTAGTTCATATTCCTGTAATAGAGATAAATAAATCGTATATAAAATGGAGGTGGAAATCAGAGGGAATGCTTTCAGTATTTAACACTAAATCAGATTGGAATGGAGAAGGCTAAGCTAAAAATTTAAATCAACAACCTTGTGTGCGATAAAAGGTTACATGCAAAAATATAAATTTATATCAATTATTTCCTAAAAATTTGAGTGTGGGAATTTAAAGGTTAGATGTATAAAAGAAGTGTCACTAGTAAATGGCTTTAGACGTATCAATAAATCAGACTGAAAGATTGTTTCTACTCCTCACCCAGGATTTCTGGGTATGTAAAAATTAGACCATCTGGGGGGAGTTGCCTCTTAATATAACCATCTTGCTGCATCCAGCTTTCTTTAAGAAAACATAAATCTATTTGATTATCACATCTTAAGTCATCACTAACATGCTCTTTGAAGACAGAGATCTTATGTATAATGAACCACATTTAAAAGTTTTTATTTCTCAGCTATATTCATGTTAATTTTAGTTAGATTATCATTATTTATCCTTTGGAATTTTTTTCTAATTTATTAATAAAAAAATATATATTTTTTTGTCATCACTGGTTAGATTAGAGTGGGGGACAGATAAAATTACAACAAAATTTAGATTTAGATAATTAAAAACATTTCCCTTGTGTCTTCGTAGCTTAAGGTATATTGACTGTGTTGGACTGATATTTTACTATTTCAAATCAATTTTGTGGAGGTAAGAGGTTGTGGGACATGTGGACTGAAGCCAGAACAACAATTTAAATGTTTTGTGCTGATTTGATGGTACCTCTCAGGTAAAACAGATGGAATTTGAAGAACTGCGTCTGAGAAACGACATTCAGGATATCAGAGACCAAAATGAGCTGCTGGAGTTCAGGATGTTGGAGCTGGAGGTAAAAATTTCAACTTCCTTCATTATCAACATATACATTTATTATTGTGTGTCTGAAGGTGTGTGGGTACATGAATTCCTGTTTGGCCATGTGAGTGAAAACCATTTTTATGATATTGCAATCAAAGTGAGGTCCAGTTGTTGCAAAGTGTGAACATTTTTCTTGTCCTCACAAACTATTTAGCAATGGGTTTGGTTTGTGGCTAAGGTGGGGGTAGGGGGTGTCCGATTAGTAAAAATCTTTCAATCATTGTCTCCTTTTCCATGAAACAGGAGAGGGAGCGCCGCTCACCTGGTTTAAACTTCAAACATCTAATCTTCCCAGAAGGTCTCAGCCCCCTTCAGATCTATTGTGAGGCCGAGGGGGTGACGGTGAGTAACCGCACATCCAAAACCCGGACTCAGCAAACATCCCAAATAGACTATCTACCGGAACCTTCCTGTTTTCTATGAAATCTACATCTATCCTCTTATGTGCATGAATCTGGTCCTGTTCCTGGACAGTCCTGTCAGCTCATGAACTTACCTGTGGAATAACTTCTGTTCCAACAGGACATTGTCATCAGTGAGTTGTTAAAGAAGTTGGACATTCTGGGGGATAACGCCGTAAGTGTATGTTGAATTTATCTTGTACATGTATGTGTATCCATTCCCCCCTGTGTGTGCTAAGGAATATGTGCCCAACCTTGAAACTTTCCTTTTGAAATGTTTTACACGTTTAATCCATCCATCAATTTTCTTCCGCTTATCCTGGGGCCGGGTGGCGGAGGCAGCAGTCGAAGCAAGGATGCTCAGACTTCCTGATTCGAACACCCTTCCTCCAGCTGTTCTGGGGGGACCCCGAGCTGACACCAGGCCAGCTCAGAGACATAGTCCCTCTAGCGTGTCCTGGGCCTTTCACGAGGCCTCCTCCCAATGGGACATGCCTGAAAAACCTCATGAGGGAGGCAACCAGGAGGCATCCGAAACAGACGCCAGAGCCACCTCAGCTGGCTCCTTTCGACTTGGAGAAGCAACAACTCTGAGCTCCTCCCGGGTAACTGAGCTCCTCACCCGATGTCGAAGCGTGCACCCCGCCGCCCTGAGAAGGAAACTCATTGCGGCCCCTTGTATCAGTGACCTTGTCCTTTTGATCATTACCCAGATCCCGTGACCATAGGTGAGGGTGGGAACGTAGCTTGATCGGTAAATTGAGAGCTTTACCCCATTACTCAGCTCCCTCTTCGCCCCGACAGTCCTATACAGCGATCGCATTACTTCCGATGCTGCACCGATCCATCTGTTAATCTCCCACTCCATCCATCCTTCACTCATGAACAAGACACCCTGAGATACTTGAACTCCTCCACCTGAAACAAGGACTCTCCACCGACCTAAAGAGGGGAGTCCACCTTTCACCCGTGGAGAACCATGGCCTCAGATTTGAAGGTGCTGATCCTCATCCAAACCGCTTCACACTCGGCTGCAAACCACCCCAGTGCACATCGGAGGACCTGGTTTGATGAGGCCAACAGGACAACATCATCTGCAAACAGCAGAGATGATATCCTTAGGTTTCCAAACCGGACACCCTCCCGTCCCTGACTGCGCCTAGAAATTCTGTCCATAAATGTAATGAACAGAACCGGTGAAAAAGGGCAGCCCTGGCGAAAACCAACATGCACAGGGAACAGGTCTGACTTACTGCTGGCAATGCGAACCCAGCTCCTGCTGCAGTCATTCAGAGAGCGGACAGTCCTTAACAGAGGGCCCTGGCACCCCCCACAGGGCACCACGAGGGACACAGTCGAAAGCCTTCTCCAGATCCACAAAGCACATGTGGCCTGGTTGGGTGAACTCCCACGAACCCTGGAGAACCCGATTAAGGGTAAAGAGCTGGTCTGGGTTGCCGCAACCGGGAGAAAAACACGTTTAATGCTTAAAATAAAATTGTATTTTTACTTAATTATCACCAGGCCTGATATTAATCTCCTCAGCTTCATAAATCTTCAATCAGCTCCCATTATGTGACTTTGCCTAGCTTTGGATAGTATTCCAATCTCTGGATATATATCCTTAAATCAGACCCATATGTGTTTATACTTGAAACTAGGGCTGAAACAATTCATCAGATTAATCGTGATTAATTGATTATTGAAATAATTGTCAACTGATTTAGTTATTGATTAATCTTTATATTGGAGTGTAGAGACTGTAAAACATGCCTTTAAGTGACAGAGCAACCCACTTAGAGCAGTAGTTATATCAAAATTGTAAAGAAATATATAAGCATTTTGCATTTAAGATCAAAAAACATTTTCTTCTGTCAATATACTCTATTCAGAACTCCTCAAGTGGAAAAGCTTCACCTTGTTTAATTTCTGAAAAATCATCTTTAAGGAACATTTAGCAATCCAATTATTAATCGATTGATTGAAAAAATTATCGACAGATTAATCTATTTGCATAATCGTAAGTTGCAGCCCTGCATGAAATAAATTATCTACACCAATTCCATAAATTCTGACTGCATGTGGAACAGTTTGTGTTTTTAATATGAGTAAAGCAGAAAAGGGAGAACCAGTTTTTGAAAACAATAACACAAAATTTAATCCTACAAAGTTTTTCTCAGTCCGTAGCCCAGGCTACTAACAATAAGAAAATTGTTAAAAAGTTGGTATTTGGTTAATTTCAGAAACAAAGGTTATAGGCCGAAGTTTGAATTATCATTATGTGTATTATTCTTATATTTAATTTCTTAAAATGATTTATCCTTGTATGATAACTAACCTAATAGTAGGCTGGACTTCACCCTAAATATTTCAGGATCATAGCGACTCTCATGGTGAAATTATAAGCAATAAAGACTGGTTCAAGGTGCCAGAATTTGGGTCCTTGTTGCTCACTAAAAGATGAAATGATTGTAAAATTTAAATAAACATTCAAGCCTGCCTAAACCTAATTCTGTAGGCTTAGACAGTTCACACTTGTTAATCTTTTTCTTTATTCTTTTCATAGACCCGTTTTTCTACACTGCCTTCTTAAGACCAACATGTTATTACTGACCTTCACAAAGACAACAAACTCACACTGGTACTAGTTGTCTTGCTAATTCGGGGCTGGTTTGGGGGCGGCAGCAGTCTCAGCAAAGACTCCCAGACTTCGATCTTTCCAGACACCTCATCCGGCTTCTCTGGAGGAATTCCAGGGCCAGCTGACAGACCTACTCCCTCCAGTGTGTCCTGGGCCTTCCTCTGGGCCTCCATTTTGGTGGGACATGCCTGGAACACCTCCATGCCTGGAAAACCTCATCCATCCATTTTTATCTGGGATTATAATTCAGCTAAACCAAAGAATGATCAGGAGGTCTCACTGCGTTCAGGAACCACTACCCTTAAGGGCTGTAGAAGATACTTTGAAGAACAAGGGTTCTGTTTAAAAGTACTTGTTGGAAGGACTGATGTCCATCCTTGACATAAACTGATCCGACTGAGGCTGAAGGGCATTTCAGACGAGTCCACCACCTTCTTCTAGTTAAGCTCCTAGTCCATGGGTGGGCAATTCCAGTTCCTGAGGGCCGGTATCCTGCAACTTTTAGATATGCCTTTCATTCGACACACCTGTATCAAGTTATTAGATGATTGAGAGGACTCTACATGAACTAACTGCATGCTGAGGAGATAACTCAGCCATTTGATTCAGGCGTGTTGGACCAAGGATGGATATAAAAGTTGCAGGATACCGGCCCTCAGGATATGGAATTGCCCACCCCTGTCCTAGTCTTAAGTGAAACATGGTGATCTTGCCTGCTTTTGACATGTTTTCTCCCTGCAGAATCTGACCAATGAGGAGCAGGTGGTGGTGATCCATGCCAGGACGGTGCTCACTCTGGCTGAAAAGGTATGAACCAACTGATTCAATAGGCTCTAAATTCATTCAGTTGTTTGGTCTTCTCAAATCAGACAATAGATTCACATTCAGCCTCACAACTATACCTTATAATGGACATAAAATGAAAACATTAAATGGATTATTGAGTCTTAAAAATTGTTTTTTTTTTCTGCCTAAGATACCAATGCTACCTGTTAGTTGAAATTCATCTATAGGTTTCATCTTGAAACAGGAATGGGAAGAAGCTTGCTTGAATGTTGCAGATCTTATCTTGTCCTGCAGATGGAGCCAGCGGTAACTCCACAGTCCTGCAGTGCAAATCAATCTCACAAACACATCTCACTTTCTAATCTTCCAGTGGTTGGAGTCCATTGAAGTGTCAAAGTCGGCTCTGCAGCAGAAGATGCTGGACATCGAGAATGAGAAGGTAAAAAGAAACTCAAAAACACTAAGAACCTGTCACCAGACCTTTCTATTGCCACCATCATATGTTCACATGTTTGGATTTCTGTATGTGTGGGACAGAACAGCTCTGTAATCACATTGGACAAGTAGGCTCCATCTCAAGCACTTTCGTGGACTTAAAGGAACCTTTGAGTGAACAGATTCACGTTTTTTAAAGGCTCTACTGATGTGGATGAGACAACTGAGGCGATATCATCTGATATATTTAAATTTAATAATAAGAATAAACAAAATGAGGATGCTCTGCACAGGAAACATACAGTTTGGAGGACAAAGAGAATGCCAGATATAAAATTAAGAAGGCAAAATATTAAAGAGAAGTTTCACAGTAATGATCTGAGGGCTGCATGGGATGGGATGAAGATTTAGCCTACCTGGGACAGGGAGAACGTTCAGGCATTTAACAATGGTGGTTTTGTCTTAAATTTGAAACCTGGAAATCCACTGAGAACTAAATTATTTATTTAATCTACTCAGCAGAAAAGCCAGTGTTTCCTTTATGCAATGCCAGGAACAGGCCAGGCAATCTCGGCTAAATGTTTAGAATGAGTAAGCTTCTTGATCAGCGGGTCAAATTTACCCTAATGGAGAAGGTACAAAGCAAATTGATTGAATGCAATTTACATGTAGGTTAAGAAAACAGGTAGAAGGTGCTACTGTCACTGTTCCTGCTTACAGGAAAATATGTGCTAGGCTTTTTATTTGTAGACTTCTCCTCATACTTTTAACACAATCCAGTCACATGATGTCAGATGGTGCCCTCTCCAAGAAAGGTTTTCTCTCCATTCTTTATACAAACAACTGCTACAAACAAATCTGTTCTAGGATGGAGGGGTCCATGATGGTGCATCAGACATAATGAACTAGATGACTAGATAGTGAAGTCCTTTAACAATTACATTCTGACATTGGATGTTCCTCCTCTAACCTCCATATTATCATTAAACATTTGCAGTTTGAACCAATATGGAGCTCCAATTACCCTTGGTGACATAGGCTAACCAAGATTTTAGTTTGTGCAATGCCTAACAATGAGAATCTGATCGTTATAGCTGACAGGTTTTCAATCAATGCAGCCGTTGAAATAAGCAGCTCCTCTGCCTGACATCCATCATGGTTGTTATGTTATTGCTTATAGCATACATGTGTAATTCATGGTTATGATTGTCGTGATTGGTGATTGTTTTCTGATGCCCTCCACTGACGTATTGTCTCTGCTAGGCTGTGATACAGTGACTGTGATGTCACCCCTGATGTGCTGCAGATAACAGCTTTAATCTGAACTTCTTATGACAGTTAAAACTTTAATATTGTAGAAGCAGTTGGATTTATTTAACTGTAGCTTATGTGAAACAAGTCTTCATGACATAAAGCTTTACATCTATCGAACTGTGATCTGATCATTAGAGCCAGAATAAAAGGATAGATACATGGTTTAATGTAAATGGGGGTGCTTGGACACCAGTTTTCTAATAATTTCTTACTAATGTTTGTAGTAAAAACCTAACAAAGGTATAAATAAACAAGTTTTGTCACGTTAGATCTGACCACAACATCAGTAACAAGGACCCTTTATTTACGTTGATCAAAAACAGAATCATTTATGACATGTTTCTTCATCAGGTTTTACAGAAACGTTTGTAGCATGAAAATTTAAGTTCTTTCCTCACTTACTTGAACTTTAAGGCCATTAATAAATAAATCATTGCAGCCGACATTGTGAATTGAAACCAACACAGATTCTCCAGAACTCAGCTCCAACTTAGTTTATCTGACTTCTCCGCAGGATCTCTTCAGAAAACAAAAAGGTTACCTGGATGAAGAGCTAGACTTCAGAAAGCAGTCGATGGATCAAGCCCACAAGGTCAGTCTGAACACATTTTGTGATGCTCTTAGATACAACACAAAGACATTTACCCTGAAAAACAATCTACTTTATGATCTTCTGATCGAGAATCTTTATCCTGACTTTGAAATTAAATTTACAAATGTAACTACGGTTCTATGAATCCCAGATGACCACCAGAGGCTGGTGCTGAAATCAACCAATGTTCTTTTTGCGAATGCACAGTTCGAGTGATTATACCAACAAAGCCATACCTGTGACACTCTGGATGACCACACAGAAGCTATATATGCTGGCGCATACAGCATACATAGCATATATAACAAAAAGACATAGTTTAGTGTACACACATAGTAGAGCGTTTATTATCGTACGTAGGATCTGCAATTCAGCAACAAAGGCGTATAAGGTTGGAATCTCTGTAGAGGGAAAACTCAGGTTTGTAAATCTAACGAAGGGCGATTAAGAGCGTGTGAGTCCCTAAACTGGTTGTAGAGTTCAGTCTGTGCCCAGAAGAAGAAGTAGAGGGCAGAACTGGTAATGTACTAATCTATTTATTGCTCTTAACATTACCAGAATGTATCTACTGATTCACGAAAATCTTCTAACGATACATTTGAATGTATATAATTAAAACAGTTTTAATTTTGACAATAAATCTAATCTAAACCAATTTTCTTTTAAATATATTTCAGTACATCCTATTTGTGTGTTGATGTATGTGTGTGAACCTCTGCGACCCAAGCTATCTGAAAGAATTTTCATGGTCTTTGTATGATTCAGAGGATCTTGGAGCTTGAGGCCATGTTGTTCGAGGCTCTGCAGCAGGAGGATGCTTCCAGGACTCCGGGACTAATGAAAGGAGGGAGTCGGTTGTCTGACATTTTGACAGAAGACGAGAAAGACGAGTTGAGGAAAGCCATGGATCAGTGGAAACGATGTGTGATGTGTGAGCTAAGAGAAAGAGATGCGCAGATCCTCAGAGAAAGGATGGAACTACTTCAGCTCACACAACAGGTGAACATCTAGCTTAATAACAGTTATATTTGAAAATGTCACAGTCTGGTTAATAATCCTTAACAAATCCAGTTTAATCCAGTTGGAATGATCTATCTATGCGAAGAAGTAAAAAGCTGCCTCTGGAAACCAAAAGATTTAATGAAATCTCCATTTTACTGTAAAACATCCTTTAGACAAAGCTGGGTAACATCTGAAAACCAACTTTAAGTAAATTCCCAACATTAACATGGACAACTGTGTGCAGTTTTTTTACCCAAACCTTTTGGGCATAAAAACTGCTGAGAAGCTTTAATTTTCTAGCATCCATGATATAATATACAGATGTCAGCATTTAGTCCTTAAGGACCACTGTCCTGCACATTTTAGACAAAAAGCAATGAAGCAAAAATGATGAAAAGTGGTCCCCATGTCCTCCAGCAGTCTAAGCCTATAGCAACTTAACTATAGAGATAGTTCAGGATAATCTGAGCACTCTAACTATAAGCTTTATCAAAAAAGAAAATGTTTTAAGCCTTGTCCTAAAAGTAGACAGTGTGTTTGCCTCATGGAAAAAAAATGGTAGTTGGTTCAATAGGAGAGCAGCCTAATAATAGATCTGCCTCCTATTCTACTTTTAAAAATTCTAGGAACCACTAGTAAACCTGCAGATTGAGAACAAAGTGCTCAGTTAGGAACATAAAGAGCAATCAGGTCCCTGATATAAGATTGAGCTTGGCCATTTAAGGCTTTACATGTTAGAAGGAGGATCTAAAATTATGATAAAATTTTTAAACTTTGGAGAGAAGATAGAATAAGAGAAATATGTTCCCTTTTTTCTTTTTTTCATCAGAACTCTGGCTGCAGGATTTTGGATCAGCTGAACGCGTTTAATTCCAGTAGACCCACCTTGAAGTAACAAATGCATGGACTAGTTTCTCAGCATTCATTACCCCTGAATAAGATATCTCTAATTTTTTTTGCAATATTGTGCAGATGAAAGAATGATGCTCTGTTTAGCTTGAAGCCAAAAAGTTAGCTATATATTCCTAATTTCAAAACAGGGTAGGACACAGTAGATGAATAAAATATGCAGCCAAGCAGTGGTGGGTAGCCAACTTTATACTCAAGAGCTAAAAGTAGGCTGCAAAAAAACTACTCCTAAAAATATATTCTTTTTATCAAAAATTTCTCATGCAACTAGTCACTACCAAACTCTGAAACTCAGCACCTGTGTGTTCTGTGAGGATGTTTATAAACGGCTTTGGAACGAAGCTACAACACAGGGAACATGAAAAGAATGATGATGAAGGAGATGATGACAATAATATGTTTGTATTAAACAGAGGAACAAGGAGCTGGAGGAATGTATAGAAGCACAGAAACGACAGATCAAAGAACTCGAGGAGAAGGTAAAAAGCATTTATGTGTAATATAACCCCATACAGGACCAACTCCTTCCCACTATCAGCTCTACTGATTCTTTCCTTTTTTCCAGTTTCTGTTTCTATTTCTATTCTTCTCTTTGGCCTTCATCCTCTGGTCTTGAATGCAGCAGGTGAGTCGCATATTAGGCATGTGCAGTTTAAGGTAATCTGGAGATGTTCCAGGAGTTAATGTGATTGCAGGGATTATAGGGAACATCTAATCTGGTATCCAGAGTTTACCCAAACTGGGGCTGACTAATTTTTATTTCTCAGATTTCACCCCCAATTGTGTGTTAGAGGAAAGTCTCAGCACATAAATCTGATAGCTGGTGGGGGGAACCATTTTACCCTTGTTGAATCCAGACAGCCAGGATTCCATTCTTTGAGTTGAATCTGGACCCAGCAGGTTAGGTTGAACAGATCACTGACCCAACTGTACCAGCTATTAATGACAACTAATTAAAAAAAAGGACTGAGGCATAAAGTCAACTTGGAGACAACCTTTCAATAAAGGATATACCTAACTTAAAATCACTGTGATCAAAGACAACTGATCAATATTTTGATCAATATTTTTATAAAAAAATATAAATAAATAAATTATATAAAAATATAAATAATTCAATATGAAGATATTGATAAGTTTCTGAATGCAATATTTTCCTCTCAAAATAAACCTGTTTATTTCAGTTTCTAGAAATAAATACTAACATTAAAAATCCCATAAACAGAACCCTCAATAAAGATTTCAACAGGAATAGAACAAAGGACAAAGCCATCATCCTAATCATATTTCATTGTAGGATAAATTCAAGAAAATTGAGAAAGTCGTTTAGCTTTTGGTATCAATGGTTAGTTGTTTTGTCTTGCTGTATTACCTTTTCATAGCAAATATTTTGACCTTTTTGGGTTTTTTGTCTCTTTGTCCAGTCCACCAGAGACCACCAGGTGAACACTCAGCAGCGTGGGGTCGGTCTGAAATGGAACCACAGCAGCACCGCAGGATTTTGCAGGCCTGAAACCAGCGGCAACAAAGCACAACTCTACTCTTCCTGCCGTCAGCTGACCGCTGCTTTGTTACGGTCAGTTTCGGTACTGCCTCAGAGATGAAGAGTGGTTTCTGAGGTGATAAAGGAAACCTGAGCTTAGACCGGTGATACTTGGAATGACAGGAAGATGGCCAGGGTTTAGCTTAAACTGTTCCGTTTAAGAGATTTGAAAAGCAAAGCTGTGATGATGTGAGTCCTGATTGGTCCAGTGACACCCGTGGACTACAGAGAACCTTGTATTACTAAGGGAGAATTGAAACCAATAGGGGTTTGTCTAAGTTCACTAAACTGCCGTTAGGTGTGAGCGTGTGTGCACGCATCGTTGCGTCTCCCTGTGTTGCCCTTTTATTAACTGGTGACCCCTCTGGGGTGTATCCTGTCTTTTACCCAAAGACTGCTGAAGCCAGGCAACACCCCCCAGCGCGTCCACCCCCACCCCCCACCCCAACTCCTTAACCCTGATTGACAAGTGGTAGAGAGGATGGAGTGGTTCGTCTCAGAACTACACACTGACATCGGAATCGTCTTCACCACATTCACAGAGGTCTGCTGAAGAAAGAAAATTCAAATAGAAGGAATCTTTAAGTCTATTTGGAACCTGATTCCTTGACTTGTCCCAGCTTTGTCCATTAGGGGAGAAGACAAGACACCTATATCCCCTCAGTACACTATATGCAGACATAAGAGAGAGTTTGTGATGTCATATCTGATCCCTTGAATCTTTGCAGAAATGCGTGCATGTACGTGACATGCATGTGTATCCCAACATGGATAGAAATGTGGCCATATGGAAGCAAAAACTCATTGCCAGAGAAGAAAGTTACAGTTCAGCTTCTTCGCCAGGTGCTGGAGGTGGATCCAACCTCCTCTGTGATTACAAGCAGAACTTTAAATGGGAACTTTTAAAATCCAAACAGTGTTTACCTCGTGGGAAAAAAGCGTATTTTGGTTTCACTCCCAAAATTGATGGTGGATGATACCTTTACAGTTAGACGGATTTATTAAGAAATAAAGTTTTTATTCTGCTACTGGAGATAATCACGCAAATCTGAGACATAGACATTTAAATACAGAAATCACTGAATATTTTGTACTTTTAAGTCACTTTTTTTATTTTTTCTAATTAAAGTCATCCTTCAGATCAGCTTTAGTTTGAAGCTTGTTGTCATCATCAGTTTAAGAGCAGAAAGAGCACAACCTCTGTGTAGATCATTATCATCTTCAGCCCCAGCGTCAGGATCCTGATTCCAGACTTTTATTACCCCAGATTCTATTTTTCTACCCTTTCCTGTGAGTCTGTAAAAGTCTGAAGTCATCACTGAGAATAAAATGTTGGACATGAAATCTTAAGTGTTTGTGTTCTGTTATTGAAAGTGAAAAACAGACAGAAAGAGTTCAGATTTCATTCATCTATAACTGTAAAATATCTACATGAAGGTTGGTGTGTACTTATTGTTTGGCCAACAATTTAAACAGAACCTCGGAGCAGAGTTGGTCAGGCCCGGTTCTGGCCCATCCTAATAAATCCATACAACAATTTATTTAACTAAAACAAGATATCATAGACTCAATGTGTATTACCAACACCTTACTAGTAATACACATTTGATCTTTTGGGAGCAGTGATTCTTAAAAGTAATGGCAGTATGGATGAAAGGATATAGCTCAGCTTCATGTGTGATGTAGAAGATATTGTCCATCAGTGATTTATTTTTTTCTTAGTCCTTAGTCCTTATCTCTCTTACCAATTTCACTCTGTCCAGGGTGCATCTTAGAATAGAGCTGGTTCTCCAAATAATTTGCTGCTCCAATATACCACACCACAGAAGATGGCTGATCACATCACAAACTAAAACATTTATAGAAGTATCCCTTCTGTAAAGCAGGTATTTGTCTCTTCAACAGGTGAGTCTGCTATTACTGTGCCTGTTAATTTACTCCAGTCCAGTTTATAGTTCCAGTGAACACGCATATACTTAAAAAGAGTCCATTCTTCTTTAAATCAGTCCCTTGGATTTTCACCACTGTAAATGAGGTGGGTGTGTACTGCCGAAATCCACGATCGGATGCTTTGTTTTTCTCCAGTTGATAAGATGGGTCTGCAGGCACCAGTCTAAAGTGTGGTGGTAAATTTGCAGGGGGATTTACTCAACATTTTCCACATCATCGTGCCTCCAAAAACACAACCATCGCTAGCCCCACATGCAACTGTCCTGTAGCTCCAATGCCAGTCTACATGATGTGCTTCAAATGGATCATCTTGTTAGTGTAACAAATTTAGAAAAGAGGACCCAGTATTCAAGGTGAGACGGACAGTGGGATTATTCAAAAATGCTGATGAAGGTTCTCAGTCATCCAGGAGTCCGCAGTACACCTACCTGTACACCTTGTGGACAAAGGACATTCTTTTGAGGACCAGAATGTTCACATTCTGGATAAAGAAAATAGGTGGTTTGAGAGGGGCGTGAAGGAAGCCATCTATGTGAAGAGAGAAAAAACAACTTTAAACAGAGGTGGTGGACTCAGATTCCAGCTGCCATAAACATACAATTCAATCATAGACATGATCCCTTCCAGATATCAACAAACCCCCCACCCCATCACAGAGGAACGAGGGACCTACCCGCTCCAGCCGGTGAACAATACCTCCTTAACGACTGACTCTTAAGGTATTACAGGAGACAATCCCCGCCTTAACGGCAATCCCCCCCCTTTAACGACCGACCCTCAGAATCATAGACAGGTTTCAGATATTACAGGCTAACGACGGAACCAAACAACCCATTCATTGGTTACCATTTGCATGTTTCCAAGCCATACAACGCTTTGTCTATATAAGACTCAAACTCACTGCGGATCCAGACATTTGAATTGAGAAAGCTTCCTGGAGAGGTGGCGAAACGTCTTCAAATCTTGGAAACCAAGTCCAGTGGATATTTTTTGAATTTTTACGGAATGATTATTCAAAAAGCATTTATATAAAACCAGCTAATTGGAGAAGCAGTTGCTACGGCGTCTATCGTAGGAAAATCTGGTTTAACAGATCATATCGTGCCCAGAGAACGAGGTAGGATCCAGCCTGTGGGCTGCCAACAAAATGTAGCGGGTGGCGCACAGAGTGTCCCAGATGCGGAGAACATGCAGAAGTCCGGAGCCTCAGAGGTCCAGGTGTCCAGCACCCTTATGATACAGGAGGTCTTCCACAACTGTTGCACTGATCTTAGCATCAGGATGATGTTGAACATAAATCCCAAGATGTCACACAGCTGATCTGCACAGCTCCTTAGGACCCTGGCGCCAATGCCTTTTGGACCCAAAGCAAACCTCTACTTTCAGCCTTTGTTGCTATTCGTAACCTGAAGTGTTATGATAAACAGGGCATGGTCCATGGTCTCTTTAAACAGTAGGCATGAGGGATTACTGAGAGACAAGAGGTATGCAGTTCTGGGATGAGAAGCAGGCAGTTGTAAAAGACTATGCTGCCTGCATCATAGGATGCCCTATATTAACAGGCTGAAAGAGATCCAGGTTTTGATCCTGGAGGGAGGAAGGACTGAATTTTAGACCTCTTTGTAATTGGCATACAACAAGACCAGTATTTTATTGTCTGCAATGTTCATGCAATGCTGGTAACATTGGGGATTACGTCACAGGAGTGTTTGCTGATTTGGGGAAATACTTTGTTTTCAAAAGGTTGTTTATATTCCCATTGAAGACAATAAAGTCTCATACTAACAACAATTTAATTCCTTCACAGCGCCTCTGAGATTCTTGCACGTTGAGATCTGCACTATCACAGCCATTGTTGGCTCTGAGTAGAAGAAAGCTACGCATGTTAGTCTGGTGTTGCAGCAGGTAACCAAATCTTGGTTAGCATGTTTCCTGCTTGGCTGCACCCTGGTAAGGACTGCTAATTTGTCCACTTGGTTAGGATTGAATCTCGAATTTCCCATTATGACGGAATGATGGGTCTGTACCTTTTCCATGAGTTGTGACAGCTTCTCTTGATTTGTATCATGAACCTTCTTCTCATTATCTAAGAGGGTATTGCATGGTCACACTTGCTGTCTCCAAACACAAATGTCGAATATAAAGATAAAATAAACAGAGTTGTCCACAACAAGGTTCTCTCCATGAAGGGAGAAGCAAGGTGGGAAAAAAAAAACAACTTAAAACATGGAATCCATTGATACAGTAAGCCAGCAGTGTGTTGGGCTCTGAGAAAAAAACAACAACTAATCACTTAAAATTCAAGGTTCTGTAGGGAGATGCTGCTCCAAACAATTTCAGTTCAAACTATTTTTTGTGGGGCTTCTCCAAAATCAAGCCACAGTACTCACGATACAATAAACACCACTTTCATTAGTGGTTTCAGTGATTATACCAGGGGTAACTTAACAATTGTTTATTAAAGGACACAAAGATTAATCATGTTCTGCTTGTGCAGAGATAGTGGGTCCTGTCTTCTAGATAGATAACTTCTAAAGACCCGCCCAGAGAACTAACTGCAGAAGGATCCTAAAATCATCACAACCATTAACAGCCAAAGTGAGCAGGCTACAGTGATCCGGGAAGGTCGTTTTAAACGTGCAGCAGTTAGAACTTGCTCATTGTGTGTGATTTAATGAGTGCTGACAGAAGAAGAGCTCCAGTTCAGGCTATAGAAACATCTCCGCATCAGAAGGAATAAGCACTGACCCTCTTTCTGGCTCTGTTTTTCTGCCTCTGTGAGGTCAGTAGCTGTTTTCTGTGTTTCTGAGGTCTGGCAGCTTCACGAGAGCCTGCCACTATGTATTATGAGCACTGTGTTTTACAGTGTCTCACATCAGTAAGTCAACAACTGGTTTCCTTGACACGCAAGTGTGTTTTTCTGTGCAGTAAATTAGGGTGTGGCTAAGTATTTGTTATCTGTGGGGACAGTAAGGTGGATTTGCTACTTAGTGGGGACTTAAAGGTTCTTATGGGGACCAGTCAAATGGTCCCTTTAAGAAAAAAATCTCTACTTGGGTTGGTGGATAGGTTTAGGATTAAAATGTGAATAGAGTTTAGGTTACAAATGAATGAGAAATTAATGGAAGTCAGTGGAAAGTCACTATGGAGATAGCAGGACACAATGTGTGTGTCTGGGTGAGTGTGTGTTTTTAATCTTCCTGCTTACTGAAGCCGAAACAGTAGAGGTCACATGATCTCAGTCAACCTTTTTCTACCAATAAATAATCATCATTTATAATCTTCTTTTTTCAGAAAAGTTCTGGAGTCAAGGTGGTTGTTTAGAAAAAGAAAAACACAATTAGAAACTCAGAACTTCAGCTGGTTCTTCAAACAGAACCAGAAATGTGTTTTCTCCCAGGCTTTAATTAGTGTTTCCCTCTCCTTATATTCCATTGTTCTTTTCTTCTCTGGATTCCTTTTGGGTCAAGGCTCCCTCTCTTCTTCCCCCTCTCAGTTTATGCCAGTGTCATAAGCCTTAGCTCCTCATCCTCCTCTACTCCTCCTGCTCTCTTCTGAGTAACTCACTTATTCCAGCATGTCTGAGAAGAGGTTTTGTCAGGAAGATGACTGCTCTTCAATCCTTTCTCGGCTCGGTTCCGACTCTCCGCGTCCTCGAATGAAGTTCGGAGGGATGTTCTGTAGCGTGGAAGGAGCTTTTGAGAACAAAACTCTGAACTTTGAGTCGTTCAGTCCTCAAATGCAGCGACGTGGAGGTGCTCGGACCCAAACGGAAGGCCAACGAGGAGCTGCAGCAGGAGGAGGGCAGACTGTAGTCTTTCAATCTGGACACACCTACGGCAAGAAAGAGGTTCATATTTCTTGTTTTTACCTGTTTTTATTTATAGAAAATAGAAAAAATACACTCCACCAACAGATCCCCACATAGACAGTACTAGGAGTTTATTGCCAAATCCAGCTGATTTATAAAGATTTATAATTTAGACTATTGGATCTTTGGAACCTAGTTAATGATTTGTCCTACTTTAGCTCTGTGTGCAGAAAGCTTTTAGTCATGCTGCATTATGAAAAATTATTTACCCTCTGAGAGATCTTTGTTGGTTTTACTTTTCTTTCACATATATAATTGTCTCCCATTATTCAACAAGTTTAATATCAAATATGACAGGGTTGTCAAAAATGCCTACTGAAGGTCATCCTAGAGTATCCTAAATCCGGACTTTGACTAGACCACTTAAGAGGTTGGTAAAACCGCTGTTTTGCTTTGGACCATTGGCCTGCTGTAGATGAACTCCAACCAAAGAGGAAATGTAAGTTAAAACAGCCTAAACAATGTGTTATTTTAGAATATTCTCCCCTTTATCAGATTATCAAGCCCTTCAGTAGAACTGGATAAATGTCCCATCATAAGGAGTAGATGTTTCTATCGTCGTCTTAGTTGTGAACATCATAAAAACCTTGAGTTTCAGGGCAGATTGGTCACCTTAAAAATCACAACGGTAGAGATTAAAAAAGTCAAAGGATGAAATCCCATCAGGCAGCTGGAATGTGATTTCCTATTTTATGTCTTAACATCAGCCCACTCAGGAGCTCATCAAGTTCCCAACATCTGTTACCATGGAAACAGGAGGCATTTGGGAAGTGAAGTCAGCAAGCTGAAATAGGTAGTTCCCAAAAGGACGGAAATGGAAATGACCCAGAAATTCTCCATGTTGTTAGGATAGCAGCAGATAGCATTACATAGAATCAACTTTACAAGCTGCATTAGCGAGGTTTTTATTCATTATTAATTTATTTTTTACTTGAGCCATGGCTTTGTCAAGCACTGGAGTGCATTACAAAGACACAACAGACTATGCCTGTTTAAAAAGATAAGAAGTGAAGGCAGCTAATATTAGAATAGATTCATTCCAAGTGGACAAAATCAAAGTTCAGGATAAGTAAACAGGGTTGCTTTTCTCTTAAAATGACTACTGGTTGTTTATATCAGTGTTATATGCACGTGTGGTCTTTATTTGTCATCTCAAAATTAAAATGATTATAAATATACCATGTTTTGAAGATGATTCTGTTAAATGCACGTATTTAAAAGAGATTTGTACATTTAGAAATAATAATTAGGCTCTTTTGATCTATTTTCCATATTTTACATTGATGTTTCTTTACATTTTTTAAGCTGAATCACCTTTTTTGAACATTTAAAAATGTCCTCACTGCTAATAAAGTGATTAAAGCAAGTCTGTGCTGTATTAGATGACTTGTATTTCCTCTGTAATTTGGCCAGCCACACTCTCCAGTGCTTGATGCTTAGTTGAAAATTTTACTCAAATTCACTCTTCTGATTTTTGATTCCATGTAAAGCTTTTTCTGAAATTAAACCAGAGACCAGCAGAAGGGTATAGAAAGTCACTTATCCAAATTTACAACACTCTTTTCATCATGGAAACTGTAAAGCAAAGCATTACAATTATCCAGTACCACACAACTATCTTGCTGACTACCTTCTGCTCATCCCTCACAGTCTGGTTAAAACTACAACTAAAAATGACAAAGTCAAGAATGAAGATCTAATCTTTGCCAAGCTGTCCTTCATTAAGAATTTATACCATTCCACAGCCTGGAAACATTTTTATAAACCCATCTCACCAAGGTAACAACCCGTTCCACTGTCTCTCTTGAGCACCAACAGGTTCAGGAACAGATTCTAGCTCAAAAGCTATCACCCTAATAAACAGCTGACTCTGATTCAAAGTGTTAGGATCAACCCCTGTGTAATAACCCAATAATTCTAACTTTATTCAGCTTCTCTTTACTGGGTACCACTTATTTATTTAATATTTAATAAGTTAATTATACATCATTTGCTCTCTACTTATCGCAATACTGTTCTATTGATTTAGTCTGCCCATTTTGGTCAGAATATACACTTTTGACAAAATGGGCAGGCTAAAACAATAGAGCAGTAGAACATGAGAAAAGTCAATAAAAAGTGGTATTGTAACTAGTAAATAGGACCTGACAGCAGAGTAGAGCAGCGTGCACAGATAAAAAAGAAAGCGCACATATAGCGTGTCCACATCACTGTCAAAGCATCTTAGCACCTGTTCTCTCCGTGCATGTTTGGATTCTCTTCCTCCCACTTTCCAAAAACATGACATTTTGGGTTAACTAGCAACTCCTAATTGGCCTCAGTTGTAAATATATATATATATATATATATATATATATATATATATATATATATATATATATATATATATATATATATATATATATATATATATATATATATATATATATATATATATATATATACCTTTCCCCCTTTTTCCTCCAAGTTTTGGGTCCTGGCAGCTTAAGGGTTCTGCACAGTATTTTTGCTGTTCCTAGAACGGCACTTTTCTGGACCGAGATGTATTTTCAGGAAATTGTTGTAACCACTCCTCCAGTTTGGGGGTCACCATCCTGAGGGCCCCAGTGACCACGGGCACCACTGATGCCTTGACCTTCCAGCTCTTCCCTGAGCCCCTGGTATTTCTCTAGTTTCCCATGTTCCTTTCTCCTGATGTTGCAGTCACTAGGTATTGCTATGTCAACCACAACGTCTTTTCTATGGAAGCAAATCGTTACCATATTTCAAATAAATGCTTTTTAAATATATATATATATATATATATATATATATATATATATATATATATATATATATATATATATATTTTTTTTTTTTTTTTTTTTTTTCAACAGTACAAAAATATGATGCCTTTACTTTGAAGTACCTCAGCGGAAGCGTGTTCCGTCATAAGCGGCTAGAACAACAATAGCTGTGTGTTTGCGTGAGTGCAGCAATTGATCAGCTGATCAGGACCGATCCAGATCCCTCAGGATGTCCTTTCAGGCCAAGAAGAGACCCGCGGTAGGTTCTAATAGAACCGACCTGAGCACCGGTCTTAGCGGGAGCTCCGGCCGGCCGGGCCGGTGATGCTGAAGCTCCGCCTGTCTGGCAGGGAGCTGCAGGGAGGAGACAGCCAGGCTGCAAAGCAGGAGAACCGCACCGAGTCAAACCTAACCGAACCGTTTAATGAGGGCGTCTACAGCTGCTGAGCCCATTAGCTCACTCTGTCTCTGCTTTGCTCAGTTCGGTTCTGAAAGCATTGTGAGAGGTCTCTGCTGTCTGCAGCGCGCTGCGTTCAGGGGGAGTGGGATGTTGTACCATCCTGCACTGAAAGCTGCTTTTTCTTACAACTGTCTGGTTGCAGAAATGTCATGTTTGTCTTTATTTTTTTAGCTTCTTATAACCTGCCTGGAAAGGTAAAATCAGCATCTGACATGTTAAAGAACTAAAACAAAGCCTCTTTGTGATTCCCTGCATGATAGAAAGGGGAGCACATTCCAGGTGGGTTTTCCCATAGACACCATGGAAATCAGGTTCTCATCTGATGAGGCATCTGAGCTTGGAAATAAAGTCACATGAAGCTTAGTGGCCAAGATGCTGCAGAGTCCCCAGGTTCTCTTGATCTGAGGAGAACTCCAGATTACATTGTTTGGTCCTGGATTGAATCCTGGACATCTGACCCAGTCTTTGGATACAATATTAAAGAAATATGACCAGTAACCAGTTCCTTGCGTCACCCCAATATGCTGGAAACTATGAGCTTGTTTTAGAGGAAAGCAGAACTCCAGACCTAAACCTGTCTTCAGGATTCGTTGTTGTCCTTTTTTAGTTGAATGGGGTCAACTGTTGCACTGTTCATGAGTTGTCCTGTTACTGACAACTTAAAGTAGGTCCAAATTTGGTGGAACCACCTCCTATTCTTAATTTACCCATCAGCCTTTCTCTCTTTGTTTCCAGGGCGACCGTCTCATCATCAAAGGAGGAAAGATTGTCAATGATGACCAGTCTTTCTATGCCGATGTCTACATCGAGGATGGTACCATCAGGTAAGTATTCACTCCCTCCATCAGCCGACCACTAGGTGTAATCGTGATCACCTCTAAAATGATGTAATTTCCTGTTTGCTGACAGACAGATTGGCGAGAACCTGATTGTCCCACCTGGTGTGAAGACACTGGATGCATACGGTCAGCTGGTAATCCCTGGAGGAATCGACGCAAACACTAACCTGCATACTCCGCAGAAAGGCCTGAACCCATGTGATGACGTCTACCAGGGAACCAGAGCTGCCCTGGCTGGAGGAACCACCACCATCAGTCAGAGAACACCAACAATCTATGAATACTACTAATTATTTTGAATTGTTGGCCTCATTAATGTCTTTGTCTGCAGTCGACCATGTGCTGGTGGAACCGGGCGCTGGCTTAATGTCAGCATTTGATCAGTGGAAGGAGGTGGCAGAGCAGAGGGCGTGCTGCGACTTCTCCTTCCACCTGGACGTTGCACGATGGCATGAAGGCCTGTATGAGGAGCTGGAGACACTTGTCAAGGATAAAGGTGATTATCAAAGATTAAATAGGTAGTATAGAATATAGAATCAATCCATCCATTTTCAACACTCTTATCCCTACTGGGGTCGCAAGAGATGTCAGTGGGTGGGGACAATATAGAATAGAATAGAAAAATTCTATCCATGACAGTGGCTAAAACAGATATTAAGAAGATATTAGACATAGCAGAAAGAAATGTATTAATAAAAAGGGAATAAAATAATAAGCTTTAAAGCTGAAGAGAAAACATATCAGCAAGGGAAAAATGCTGCAATTAATAACATGTTACAAAACATATTTAGGTAGAAATGCAATGTTCATTTGAATAGAAGAAAGATAGCAGCCTATTTAGAGAATGATGTGAAGAAAATGAGCAATTTGCATCACCACAAACAAACACTTTCAGAAAAGCTTCAAAGTCTACTAATTGATTTTGGCATCTAAGAGACATTGTTAATGATTGTTGATCAGATCAAAAAACAATGGCACCAGCAGCTGTTTGTAGACACCTATTGAGTTGATTGGAGTTGCAGAATATTGTCACTCAAGTCAAACATACTAAATTGATCGTGAAGAGGAGGTAAATAATCAATCATCACCCTTGTAGCATAAAATCGATGACTAGGAACGAGACTGATAAAACAAGACAAACTGGTTTTCCTAAAATGCTATTGGATGGAAGAGGGGCGGTTAACAAGTCACTCTAGATGGCTGTTTATAATTTTTTGTGGAACACTCTTGTGGAACACTCTTGGGGGCTATGTGGGGAGTGTTGGCCTCGTTGGTTAGAGCAGTGTGCTTGTGCCCTAAGAAGCAACAGGTTCGATCCCCACAGACCGCCACTCCGGGTCACTGAGCAAAACCCTTAACCACACACTGCTCTCCGGGCGCCGCACAATGGCAGCCCACTGCTCCCCAATAGGATGGGTTAGATGCAGAGGTACATTTCTCCAATGTGAGATCAATAAAGTTCGATTATTATTTATTATTATGAGTACTAATTTTATTAAATAAATGTGTTTAGGCACATGTGACTGTGTATATTGTCATATGTACATAAACATATTTATTTGCTCACTTAAACATTTGGAGTGGTATTGAATCAGAAGATAAACTGGAATCTGGAAGATTGTTAATTCTTGTTGACTATAGGAAGAAAGAGAATGATTAAATGTGTTTTACTTCGTACCCAATTACAGCCATAACCACTAAATATACATCAAACAATTACATTAATCTATTAAATTAAGTCATAAATTCTAATATCTGAATGGTAAATGTGTATTGACCATAGTACTGATTGTAGTACTGGTTATAATAACTGTAGCACATGCTTGTGTACTTCCAGTAGTATTGTTTCAATGCAGTGCTGACTTTAGTATTGACTATAGTACTAATTGTATTATTGATTACATTGAATAGTGCAGTACATACTGTTATACTTCCAGTATCAGTAGTAAGAAAAGTAGTTAAAAAAAAAGTTGTTCTTCTTTTACTGACTGTATTACTGTCTGTAGTGTTGATTGTAGCTTTGATTATATTGAGTGTAGTACTCATTATAGTACTTACTTTAGTACTGAATTTTGTTCAGACTGTAGTAGTGTTTCATTTTAATATTGAATGTAGTACTGACTATAGTACTGATTATATTCTTGACTATTAGGCTGCAGAATTTAGTTATAATGAATGTAGTATTGATTATAGTACTGATTGAAATTCTGACTGTAGTAGTGGTTATGATGAGAGTTATACTGAATGTAGTACTATATTTCAGGTGTGAACTCGTTCCTTTTCTTCATGGCCTACAAAGACCGGTACCAGAGCTCCGACTCTCAGGTGAAACTCATCCTGTATTTATCTGTTTATTGGTTTTGTCGGCTTGCTGTTTGTTAAAACCTGTCTTTGGATTCCAGCTTTATGAGGCGTTCGGGGTCCTCCGGGATCTCGGAGCTATTGCTCAGGTCCATGCTGAGAATGGTGACATCATCGATGAGGTATAACACCCAGAGCTCTCAGTGTGATCATTTGAATAGTAACATAAAATCAAAGAGTACTTCTGTCAAACCATTTGAACTTGGTGTGTGTTTCAGGAGCAGAAAAAACTTCTCAGTGTGGGTGTTACTGGACCTGAAGGCCATGTTTTATCCCACCCTGATGAGGTACATGTATCTAAACCCTATCCTGAGGTCTCACTTTGTGTTTCCTATTTTATCTTGTAATGTAATCCTTTTTAAACTTTCTTTTTACCTGCTTTGGGTGTATTTCTGTTGATTGTAGACATGCACCGGGCAGGATTTTGGGAGCTGTGCTGCCAATCACTGTTCACAAAAATCAATATCTATCGATCACCGATCACAGCATCAAATCCAAAAGTTCTTAAACTGCTTTCTAATGTACATTTACATTTTATTGTCAGGTATCAATATTATAGGAGATGAGAATGTATCATTAATTGGCAACTGTTTTAGTGCAGAAGGCAGTGGAGACATGCTTTTTTAAGGAAAATTGAAGATAGAGAAAATATAATGTTGACAAACGATAATGCGGGAATGCTTTTAAAAGGTTTGTAGGTGGCTTTTAAGAAAGCTGTTGTATTTAAGCACTAGACCAACCGTCTAATCATCGTACCTCCTGCATAGACACAGATCAGCAGTCGCCTTCTCTGTCTGCAGGCTCCTCTGATCCCCTGCTGTCATTCTTCTACCTCCAGCTAGCCGTATCCTCTTGCTGCTCATTCTCCCTAGCTGGCTTCTCCAAAGTACTGCTGTTCTACTCCTGCTCAGCAGTAACCTCTGCCCCATGCTCAGTGTGCCATTTCTGTGGCTGACTTATTAAAACTGCTGCTGTGCTCCTTCGATCCTCTCTGCTCTCCTCTTGAGCCACCTTGTCCCCCTATTGTGGTGAACTCTCTGTCCCACGGGTTCCTCTGGTCTACCGCTCTGGTTCCTTGGCTCCAGAGGGGGGCACAGCTGGCCGCTGGTTACATTGCTCTCTTAGTCTCTGTTAACACACCGATTCCCTACCACTACTCTTCCGTCTGTTGTCCGGGTGATTTGTCCCCCTCTTTTTGGCACTTTGACTATGACAAACATAAGCCAAACGCAGGAGAAAGATGCGTGTCTGCTCAGAAAAAAAAAAACAAAAAAAAAAAACAACAACAACACAACAAGCAGTGCTTAAAATTGGTCTTCTTAATACCGTATTGTTTGGACTATATGTCGCTCCTGAGTTTAAGTCGCATCAGCTAAAAAAATGCATTATGAACAGTGGTGTCAAAGGTACACACATTTGTTACTTAAGTAGAAGTATACTGCAGTTTAAAACACACTCTGGTAAAAGTTGAAGTATCAACTTGACCTTTTTACTCAAGTAAAAGTGAAAAAGTATGTGCTCCAAAAACTATTTAAAGTATAGAAGTATAAAGTAACCTTTAAAAAAACAGCCAGATGCTACTATATGAAGTGAAAGCTCAATTTTTCGACTATTTCGAAAAATTCTTTGAGATAGGGCCAAGGATGAGGGAGGTCTTGTTGGTCTCCGTCTCCCAATACGCTCTCGCCTGTGTCCGTCCTTTCAGACATTTCAACATCTTTTTCTGAATCCGACATTGTAGCATGGCATAGACAATTCATGTTTGCAGTTTGAAGAACACCTGCTTGCTTCTGATGATTTCCTTTAGCTGACCAATGAGTGTTTGCGTTATATGACTCATCCAATTACACTAGTTTTCACTAGATGTGGATGGCACCAATGATCTATATTGAATGGCGCACATGACGTGAAATAAATATTTATAAACATTAAACTGAAGCCAAGAGTAATGAGTGATGTTTGTTTTAAAAATGTAAGAAATAGAAAGTACAGATACTTTGTGAAAATGTAATCAGTAGAAATCAGAAGTAGGAAGAAAAATAAGTAATGGAGTAAAGTATAGATACCAAAAAAGTGTACTTAAGTACAGTAATGAAGTATTTGTACTTACCTGACACCTCTGGTTATGAATACGAAAAAAACAAATATATGTCGCATCGGACTAAAAGTCTCATCCCATTTTATAAGGTTATTCTATCCATGGAATCCATGTTCTGATAACTGGCCACTGTTCAAAGACCACATTGTTTTATTTCATGAACAAGCATCTGAGAACCAGTGATCTCAGGGTTCGAGGTTCCAATTGTACATCTCTTCCTCTAGACATGGCCATCTAGCCTTTAGCACTCGGTTATCTTTTTTTGTTTTTTCATAACCTTCAACTTTTCCTCTACTTTTCTCCAGTCCCTAACCGGTTTTTAACTGCATCCAAACTGTCGTTCAGCTGCCCTATTGCCATATTCGACTGCATATTTAATTATATTCAGCTTGAATGCAGCAGTATTCATTTGTTTCATTTGGGTGGCATATTTCTATTCCGTCTTCTTTGTTTTAATGCTAATTTGTTTTGTTAGTGTAAGTTGTAACGTTTTTTTCTTTCAGTGGTATTAATAGAACATATGTTGCTGCGTGCAAAGCTACATAGCGCCCTCTCGTGGTGAATTTTTTTTTATATATGTTGCACCAGAGTATAAGTCGCATGGCCAGCTAAACCATGAAAAAAAGTGCGACTTATAGTCCGAAAAACACGATAACCGGCCTGTTGCAGATCATGACGGATCACGTGACAATCGTCCTATTTCCGAACATTGCCAATAGACCGGTGCAAGTCTAGTTTAGTATGATGTTGGGGAAAGAAAACTGATGTCAAGTTCTTTCTTGTGCCTCACAGATGTAGCCATTAAAGTTGATTATGATTATTTTGGACTGATGTAATAACAATAACCTGATGGCTCTCATAAATGTTTCTGTAAGCCTGCTTATAGCTCAGGATGATTCTTCTGTGAAGAATAATCTACATGATGAGTGGTTCATGAACAGGTAACCTCACCTGGTAACTTGTGTCTGACTGCAGGTGGAGACTGAGGCGGTCTACCGGGCTATCACCATCGCCAAACAGGCCAACTGCCCGCTGTATGTTACCAAGGTCATGAGCAAGTCCGCTGCTGATGTCATCGCTAAAGCCAGGAAGAAAGGTGACCATTCAAGCATAAGTTAACCAACTTCCTGCAGGTTATTTTTAGATCGACTCATCAGTGTGGAGTTACAGCCAAAGCTCAGGTGTGAAGGAAAAGGACCTTTGATGTGTTTAGACTTGTAAAAGGTTATCATTCAACGTCACATATGACATAAGTTTCTGTAGGTCCTGACCGTGCTGTGGTTTGGTGGGCGTAGAAGAACCATATCATGATCTCACTGTCCAGTTGGTCTAGTTGGTGCTGCATCTTTTGTTAAGTCACTGATGCCCCTTTAAGAGTTGGCTTCATCAACATTCAGTCAGTTTCTGACCATCAGCAGGATTCAAGTCCCAAGTTCCCCAAACCAAAACTGCTCTACCTCAGAAAGGAAATCCAGCAGCTGTCACCTGTTCCTCCCTCTGTCCTCAGGTGTGGTTGTGTACGGGGAACCAATTACAGCCTGCCTGGCCACTGATGGCTCACACTACTGGTCCAAAGACTGGGCCACTGCGGCTGCCTTTGTCATGAGCCCTCCGCTGAACCCAGACCCTTCCACGCCGCAGTACCTGACCTCCCTGTTAGCATGGTGAGTGTTCCTCTCTCTCCTCCACCTGCCATAAGTAAAAAGTAAACCTTAAAGGTGTTTTTTTTTTTCAGCGGCGATCTCCAGGTGACTTCCAGCGCACAGGCAAGCTTTTCCACAGCTCAGAAGGCTGTGGGTAAAGACGACTTCACGCTGATCCCAGAGGGAACCAACGGCATCGAGGAAAGGCTGTCAGTGGTCTGGGACAGAGCTGTGGTAAGATTCCCCCACCTACTGCTACTCTGAAACAGCAAAATCCAGTGATATTGCTGTTTCGTTTGCTCCTCAGCTGTGTTACCTCAATCTGGTTTGGTTATCCAGGTGGCTCGGTTGTTAAAAGATAAAGTTTGATGCTGATTTACTAGTTATTCTGATTTTTTTTTTATAAAATTGTAAGATTTATTTTTTTAACTGAAGCAATTAGGGCTGAAACAATTAATCGTGATAATTCGATTATTGAAATAATCATCAACTAATTTCATAATCGATTAATCGTTAACTGAAGTATAGAGACTCTAAAATATGCCTTTAGCTGACAGGGCGACCCATTTGGAGCAGTAATTATACTGAAATTTTAAAAATCTATATAGGAATTTAGCATTTATGGGAAAAAAATGCTTTTTTATATGATAATATGCTATATCCAGAACTCCTCAACTCCATTCATAAAAAATCTTCTTTAAGACATCTTTTCCTATCTGAGTATTAATCAGAAAAAAATAATCGACCAATTAATCAATTTGCAAAATAATCTTTACTTGCAGCCCTAGAAGCAACACTATGTAATGTAACCTCTAGGCATACTACTGTACGCCTGTAACTTCCAGGTTCAACCCAGCAAGGTCACATAGTTAAACAGTCTCCCTCCTTGTTTTGGAATCTGATAGCAGATCACTTTGGACCAGCAGATTAAGAACTCGTGGAGTTATTTGTTGAGAAAAGGCCATATTCATTACTCAAGATTAAATCCCACATCAAAGAACCAGAAATATGTCTGATCAGGTAAACCAAAAACATCTGTTTTGTTGCTTAACAGCAGCTTATAGCTTAGTTAGCTTTTGTGTTTAAAGGTAGCTTATACCGCACTAAAGAGGCACTGTGGGTTGCATGACTTATTCATTGACAGATCCGACCCTGTCAACTTACAGATGTGTGTTTTTTTTTTTTATGTCACCCAATTGTCCTGAGCAGTGCACAAAACACACAGGGTTATAGCTTTAAATTCTTGGCACACAAAAAAAAATCTATGCAGCGCCTAAAATAAAATCCAACATAAACTGTAAATCAATTAGATGAATGGCTTTCTTTCTGTATCATTTAAAATCCGTGTATCATTCATTTTTCAACTTAAAACCAACAATGAAAATGCAAGAAACAATTGTTTTGTCGCCCCCCAATTTTTATTAAAAATATAGAGACATTTAGCGCAGTTTTTTTTTCTTGCCATATTTAATTAAATATATTTAAAAAAAACAAATGAATAAGGAATAAATTGATCATATTTTTGTTTCGTTTTGGGATCTTATAGCATCCTGGCTTCATGGCTGCTGTCACAAATGACCTCGGCCTGTTGGACGCTGGATGAGCCGTTATTGAATAAACAAAATTTTCCGCAATCCATTTTAAAAAATCACAATCTAATCCATTTTATAATAAAAAGTAACACATTTAAAAGTTGTATTTGGATGAATATGTTTAATAAAACGTCAGTGTCCGTAAAGTTCAGCAAATGTTCTTATTCAGCACAGTGCTACAGGTGCATAAATGGATATAACTAATTATTTATCACTCTCTCTGCTATCCAACATGCACACAGCTTTAGTGGCACCTGTTTACCACACAGAGCGATGCTCCATGTGACTTTTTCCTTTTCGCTAAATTCAAGTACACTTTGAAGAAAAACTTAAACAGGTCAATCAGCACATTCTCAAATAAGGCAGCTGCAGCACTTAGATATGAGGAGCTAAAAGAGATCTCACATGTTGTGGATATTTATACTACATTTCAAGCATCCAGTGCTGACTGTGAAAGAAGAATTAGTTTAATTAATCATTTACAGACAGCATCCGGAAAGCTATTGAAGATGCATATTTTGACCATTAGAGAAGTGAGAAGGAAAGACCTGAAAAAAAGATCAAATTTAAGTCAGATTTGTGTATATTCGAGTGACATTTATTAAGACTTTTATTTATAGATATTAATCATGACATGCTTTTATATTATTTATGTTAGTAGAAAGGCTAAAACACTGGAATTGGTACTCAGGAAGCTTGTAATTATGCTCAGACACATTGAAAATTAAAGGGAATTTTGATTGTACCCCACATGGAGCATACAATACCCACTAAGAGATGTATATCTACCTGGAAAATCCTTTAATATATCTAAGATTAAGCTAATACTTGGGTCAAAGGTTACACAGTGTTGCTTTAATATGCAACCAAAAAAACAAACCAAAAACACCCAGAAGTGTATATGTTCGACCCCTCCTGGTAGTCCCTTGAAACAACAGATGCATTCAACTCAAAGGCTGTTGCTAGCTCCTAAGGAATGACTGGATGCATCTGCTGCTTGAACAAACAGCTCAAATGTAACCTAAAACTATATGCCTCAAGCTTGAATAGCTCAGGCTGCAAAATCAGGGATTGCTTTAGTGGTTATAGTCATGCTGGACAGACAACGCATAATGTATGGCGGGGTATTCTGATAACCTGGGTCACAGACTATTTTTTTACCTGAACTGTTTCTGCCTAGATTAAAAAAATAATGCAAAGCTGTGAAATCAAAGCATGGATAGAAACACTAATTGAGCTCCCTGGAGGAGGGTGGGACACACTTTCCATAAATGATGTTGCTTATTTTCCAGTACTTGTTATTCTCTCACTGGCTGCATTGTCCCCAGCAGATATCCTATGGCTGAATCCCAAACCATCCTCTAAGCACTAACCCTTAACTATCAAGTGTCACTCCCAATGAAGTGTCACTCGCAGCTGTGGAAGGCTCCTCGATTGAAGGTGGGGGGTTATAAATGAGAATGGGATGGCTTCTTCCCTCCAACAGAGAAGGAAAGCAACTGTTTCTATGGCAACACAGTGATGCCCCATATGTGTGGCTGTAGCTCTGTGGCACGGGTGAACATAACGGTAAACATTTGCCTCTTTCTGCTGATGAAGATTCTTAGTCATCCAGGTCATAGTCATTCCGTAAAATATCCACTGGACTTGGTTTCCAAGATTTGAAGACCTACCCGCTCCAGCCGGTGAACAATACCTCCTTAACGACCGACCCTTAACAATCATAGACAGGTTTCAGGTATTACAGGAGACAATACCCCCTTAACGGCAATCCCCACCATTTAATGACCGACCTTCAGGATCATAGACAGGTTTCAGATATTACAGGCTAACAATGGAACCAAACGACCCACTCATTGGCTAACATTTGCAATTATTTCCAAGCAATACAAGGCCTTGTCTATATAAGACTCAAACTCACTGCGGATCCAGACATTTGAATTGAGAAAGCTTCCTGGAGAGGTGGCGAAACGTCTTCAAATCTTGGAAACCAAGTCCAGTGGATATTTTTTTGAACTTTTACATAATTTGCCCCTTTCTTAAAACAAATGTATACGGTCAAATATAACTATTTCAAAGAGGACCTTCCATTTTGGAATTGATAATGTTTTTTTTTTAATAAACTATCATGTGATTTTCTATCAGTTTGACAAAGATGCAGCAAACCACCGGAATTTACTTCTGGTGGAACATCTTTCCTCCGCCACCAGGCCGCTGTTATACCTGCTGCCAAGTTCCAACAAGTCTGCAACTGATGCAGACTTGCTATTTGAGGGCTGGAAAGGCCACTGGCCCTACCCACTACGTGGTTTGGGATGGCACTTAATCCTCGTTCCCTTCCGAGGAAACAGAGGGTTAGCACTCAGGGTTAGTGCTTAGTGTTTGGAGTTTCTTAACTCGGAATAAAAAAAAAATCTATTTCATATTTAAAAAATAAACAACTGGTTATCTTTACTTTAGACATCATTTTATTTTACTGCTGCAAGTAGCGGTAATGCAGGATAACTAAATTAATTTTCTATGTATTGGTAAAACGAGCCAAAGGTGACAAAACTGGTTGACACCAAAGTCATGATTTGGATCATTATGGGCTGGACCAAATCAGGAGCATAACCCGTTTCTTCCAGGTTTTCTGATTTCCATCTTGTGTTTAAATTTTGTCTGCAGTCTACAGGGAAGATGGACGAGAATGAGTTTGTTGCTGTCACAAGCACCAACGCTGCTAAACTCTTCAACATGTATCCACGCAAAGGTATTTCCTTCAGTTTATATTACTACATTTGACAGTGAAAGTTTTCCAATTTCCTATGAGCTTGGCTAAAGCCCCTGGTCTAGGGTCAGTTTATAAACCCATATGACCCTGTTTGTGGCAGAAAATCTCTGAAAGCCAGGAATCTCTGGCAGAACAAGTGGTAATATTTTAAACATTTTCTGTGTCACGATCGAAGCCCCGGTAGCTGATCTAATTATTCACCTGCTTCCTCTGCTAAATATACTGTTCAACCCAGCTATCTGGGCCAGATCGTTATTCGTCTATTCTTTGTTTATTCGTACTATGTTTTTGTGTCAGTTATTTATGTTTATCACATGAGAGTTAGGTTCCTTGTTCATGTCCTGAGTCTTGGAGGCCAGTGGATTGAGATGGTTTGGTGTTTGTCACCTGTCTCCTGGTCGTGTCTTCCCCGCTGAGCCCTCAGGGTTTTGGCTGGGAACACGGGGAAGGTCCGTTTTAATTCCAGTAAGCCTGGCTCCAAGGTGGAGACCAGTTTAAAGTTTGGCATTCACTTAGTACCAAGTCTTGTCTATGTTCCTCTCTACCAATGAGGCTGCCTGTCTTCCTCTGCACATGTCTGTCTGAGCACGATGCTGGACTCAAGAACTCCGATTCTGCCTGAACGCTCTAAGGGTTCTTGGAACCTTGGATCTGTCTGTTCCTGTTCGGCACAGAACCCCTGGTTGGGCTACGTACGGCTGGATCTCGGAACTGTTTCTCTGACCTGGATTGGTCTCCAGCCTGCTCACTGGGGTTGCTGCATCGTGGAAACTTTTGAGGGCTCTGAGCCGCATCTTGTTTGGCAGTCCATCAGCTGGAAATTGCCTTCCTCAGAGAGGATGGACTAAACTGTTAAACCAGAGTGCCAGTGATGGGTTGCACTCCACCCCACCTGCAGCCGCTGGAGTCCGCTTATCCTCAGCAGCCCATGTTTCTGTTCTGTTTTATTATTTTTCTGTTGTTCAACGTTTTTAAATGTCCCATTGTCAGACTCGCCTTGAATACTGGGTCCATCTGTCCCGTTTTATGATATTATGGTAATTATCCAACTGCTTCTGACAATACAAACTATTTTGAACTAAAAGCAGAAGTACAACCTGTTTAGTATTAAATATTGATTATATCTGTATCCTTACATTGCTGCATTGCATTTAGCTTGGGGAAAAAAAGCCAACAATATTATAGATACAAGCAAATACTAAAATCCAGGTTTGGCTGTAAGATTGATGCCAAACAGTAATAGTTACTTCTACTGCAGCTGTGGTGTTTCTGGATGTTTTACAAGAGGATATTGTTCAGATTTGAATAACCAGTATTATAATAACTGTGTGTTTCTGCATGTTTTCAGGACGTATTGCTGTTGGATCCGATGCTGACATTGTCATATGGAACCCAAAGGAGACCAGGACCGTTTCTGCAAAGGCTCACAACCTGGTAACTACTTGTTCAGTTGGTCAATAATTCATTGGTAACTGATCAATAATTACAACACATCTCTGTGTCCAGACACTTGAGGTAAACATCCTGGAGGGTTTGGAATTCCGAGGCGTTCCAACGGTGGTGATCAGTGGTGGTCGAATTGTTATGGAGGATGGGCAGCTCAGCGTGACTGAAGGTTCTGGACGATTTATTCCAAGAAAGGCTTATCCTGACACCGTCTACAAGAGGATCAGAGCCCGCAGCAAGGTAGCCACCAGGTTAACTAGTGATTATAACTAGTGTCTGCAGGTTAACCAGGTTAACTTTAACCATGGTAACCAAATCCAACCACCGAAATGAGGACTATTTTTATGCTTGTAACAGTGCAGGTTTCCCATGGATCCTTAAGAAGTTAAAAGTCATAGGATTCTTCAATGTAAAACTAAGGCCTTAATTAGTAAAATGTCTTAAATCAGTCTTTCATAAGTCTTAAAAATGTTACCACATCATAGATAAGATTTTTTTTTTTTTTATCCATATGAAATTTTTTTTTTTTTTTACATTTACCAAACGACTTCTTGTAACAATTATTAGTTCCGTCCCGATAGCGGACGGAACAAACCCTTTTGGTGATATGCCACTAACCTTTTATCTGGACAGCATGGGCAAGTGTAAAATTAATGGAAAATGCCTATAAAGCCAAGAGATTTCTACATGGCTAAAACCAGTACCAGGGAATGTATATGAGGCATGGTGTATTTTTTCAAACAAGTCATTCAAGTTCAGCAAAATGGAAATCAAAGCAGTGGAGTCACACATGCGAGGCCTGAAACTCAAAGCGTTAAAATCAAGATACCAAGAAGCAGCAGGTATTTCTCAGTTCTGTTCCACCCTTGTCTCTGCATGCCTCCACTGCCATTTCCGATATCAACAACAGCACCGGTAGCACCAAATCTCCGCAAGTAGGAATCAAAACAAAGTTGCTGAATTCAGTTCAGCAGTTGTTAAAATATATCTGTTATTTGTGTGTTTTTAACTTTCTTCCTATATGGAAAGTTTTTCAAAATTTGGGTAATTTTTATTAAAAAAGTGGTCTTCACTTTTTTATTTCAAGTGGCATTAAAAAGTCTTAAAAAGTCTTACTTGAACTTGCCTCATGCAGTAGGAACCCTGCTGTGCAAACCACAGTTGGTTAAACAGTTAACCAGTAATAAGTTGCAAGTTAAGTTAAGCAGGCAATCCGATTTAAATCATTAAACCCATGAACCTTGTATAACCTGCAAAAAAACAAATTTAAAGATTAAATATCTATTTAAATGAAGACATTGGCAGCATCAGAATGACAAGTCGATTTGTTCAGATGGACAGTTGGATCGGTCATGTTGTGGTTATTGTGATTTAGAAAGAACTAAAGTAGAAATGTGAACAGAACAATCTCTGCTGTAGAAAATACAGTTACTGCCGAGTTACAGTTACTGCTACATGTTTATTTTGTTGTCCCCTGTAATGATCCACTTTATCTCCCTTAGCCTTCTGGCAATGGTTTCTCCTGCTGTGGCGAAAATAGCATCCTCCTGTTCAGGTGTGAGAAGGGCCCTCTGTCACCCTTGTGCACACGTATAATAATGCAAAATAGAATATTCTGTAAGATTATAAAGTAAACTGAGTATATCTCGTAAACCAGCCTTTTCAACTGGAGTACTGTGATTGAAAACATGGTCTACAACAGACATCCCCAAAGTCGGGCCTTGAGGGCCGCTGTCCTGCAGGTTTTAGAGGTTTCCCTGCTTTAGCACAGCTGATTATGATGATTGCAGTTGAGCAAAAGCCCGTTAATCAGCGTTCAATTAAAATCAGCTGTGCTGGAGCAAGGAAACTTCTTAAACATGCAAGACAGCAGGCCTCGAGGACCGACTTTGGGGATGCCTTTCTACAAGTATGGCTGCCATCTAATTTCTTCTCCCTCTTCCTCTGTTTTGTTTTCAAACTCCTCCAGCCCAGCCTTGCTCCTCTACCTCTTTCGGCTGCTTTGTTGCGTTTCTGCTTTTTATTTACCTGCCTCTCGTATGTGATATACCTTTGAGTTATTTTAGACAGCTGGTTAATCATCGGCTGATCAGATTCTAAGATTTACCATGGAAGTAATTTATGAATCCAAATGGTTAGAAATGTAATTGATACATTTGGAAAACTTCTTCAATCATATTAAATGTAAATACTGATGGGAAGATTGAGCAAGTAGAGGAAGTCGGATTTTAAAAATGAGGCTGACTGAAAGAGAAAAACTGTGATCACTATAGGGTGAGGATTACGGCTGAAACAATTATTTGTGGGATTAAGTGTGATTACTCAATTATTGAAATAATCATCAACTAATATAGTAATCAATGAATCGTTAACTAGATTAGAGACTTTAAAACATGCCTTTAGCTGACAGGGTGACCCACTTAGAGCAGTGATTATACCAAGATTGTAAGAAAATATATAAACATTTTGCATTTAAGACAAAAAAAGAAATAATTTTCGCCTTTCTATATATTCCACCCAAAACTCCTCAAGTGGTAATGTTTTAGTTTCACCTGGGTTAACTCCCAGCTCTGTTCGTAAGTTAACTCACAGATCAGTAAATGGATCCTCTTGTGTTGCAGATGGCAGAGGCTCGCGGCGTTCCCCGTGGCAACTATGACGGGCCAGTCCATGACGTCAGCAGTATGATCAAATCAGTTCCACCAACTCCAACCACTAGGGGGCCTACAGGTGCAAAAATACCAACTGGCCCCCGGAATCTTCACCAGTCGGGATTCACTCTGGCAGGTACGTCTGTAGTTTGGAGCTTGTTCTTGGCGAGGTGTGTTGCATTGTGGGTAAACACTGCCACGTGATGATAAAATTAATCTGATTAACCCTTCATCTTTCAGGGGCTCAGGTTGACGATCACATACCACGTCGCTCTGCTCAGAGGATTGTGGCGCCGCCTGGTGGACGTTCCAACATTACATCATTATCTTAACCATTTGTATGTTTTTCCAAGTTTGGAGGAACACCTGTTTAGGTGATACAGCTTCATTTAGTGAACCTTGGAGGTGTTTCCACCCTGGAACCGTCTGGCCCGTGTAAGCCTGATCTGTAGCTCTGTAGTTTGATTCTTCATCTGAAACACTCATACCGCATCTCCTTAATCCATATCAAACTCTTATTGCAACATAACCAACCTGAGAACTCTTGTATTGAATGTAGCAGTCTGTCTTTATACCCTACAGTAGTTCCTAGTCTTTTAACAACCCCCTTTAGCCCAGTTTGGCTCCACCATCATGACTTACGAAGCATCCTTAAACCAAACTTGGAGTGTTGCCTAGATTAGGGATAATCTTGTTTCTAAAGCCTGACAAACATTTAATCCATAGCCCCCTTCCAACACCATTCCCACAGGAAGGGTATACTAAAACCTTTCTGCTCCTCATGTGAACAGCAGCTCATGGTTTCTGTCAGTGCAGCCAGAAGAATCTCTCATAGCAGAATGACTTGTATCACTAAAAACCATAGTCATTTATTATATCTACATGTTTCCAGCTGTTTGTGCCATAAAACCACTTCACAAACTGGTTCTGCTAATCAGAGGAAGCTGTTGGTTTTCCACTTCTCTAACTGCTGGTGGTGCTAACTAACACAGCATAGCCATTGAATAATAACCCTGTTGAAACCAGGAACTCCGTAATAAACCACTTGAGGGCTTTTAATTTGAAAGGTCTTGTCTCTGAGGGACGGCGTTCACAGCCTTATCCTGCATTTAGAGATTCATTGACATCATGTGACTCTGTAGCCTGTGATGTCACATTTTTAATGTGGTGTTTTATACGATTTTGTCATAATTTTGTATTTTACTGTTTTTGTATCTCGGCTGTACTTGGTTCATTGTTCCCTTTTATGGGTTATATTTATGTTCACAGGTAGTCCAGTTGTTGACCTCATTTTGAATAAGATTTGTTTCTGGTACCAATAACAGAATCTGATCACGTCTTCCAAAGTAAACTAATTGGAGCGATAAGACAGTGGCTCACCTTAGGTTCTGGTAGGCCCGGCTTTATCATAACCTGATCCGTCTCTGGGGTCTTATGATCCAGTCAGTTTGGTCAGAACTGGTCAAATTTTATTCAGACTGAGGTCGTCAACAGAGTTCTCTAAAGCAGGGCAACCATTGGCTGGTCATTAAGGTGGGCGGAGCCACCTGGTCTATTAGGTGGGGCCAGCATTAGCTCCACCTTGCTTGTTAAATATAGTACCTTCCTGATCCAACTGGACCAGAGACTTTACAGTGGCTTTGTCCACCTTGTACTTTCTTGCCGATAAGTGTTAGCTTCGCTGCTCTCATGTTGGGAGTCCGGCTGTCGCTAGGGAAACATGTCAGGGTGTTGGCATGTTTACAGAAAGATCCTTAAACTGAAAATTCAAGTTTTAATAAACAGGCTTTTCTATAGGACAGTAAGTCCACAGTTCACCTGATCAGCAGGTGCCAGGTTTAAATTAATCTAATCCAGGTTAATCTGAACTCGGACTAACCTGGACAAGATTAGCAGACTGCTGGGTGGCTTCTGGTCGTCTTTCCGACAGTGATCACCAACGCTACTGGCTGTCCATGAGGAGGGTTACCATAGCAACCACATCTGTGATGTAATTGGTCTTGTGAAGGTTGTAATTTGTACTTGTAATGACAGTTGCATGATTAAAATGTGAAATAAAAACCACTGGATATGCCCATTATTAACATCTTCTTTAGATAAACTGCAGAGTGGCTTCAGACAGACCTGCTATTATATATGGGGAAATAAGACAATAGGAACCCTATCAAGGCAGGAAGTATGCTGAGGCAACATAGCCTCACTGCCAAAAAGTCAAATATCGAAGCCTGTTCAAGTCCTCTGCGCGGGCTCACCGACAGGAGGGGAAAACCAGTTGTCACAGGCCCAGGGTAGAAGGGGGGGCCTGAATGAGCCCCATATATCTTCCACAAATATTTTTTTTTAAATATGTTTGCAAGGAAATTGGAGCTTTATTTTTTAAGTTTCATGAAATATTTCCCTGTCATTACTTTCTTTCCATTATGCACAGCAGTATTGGTAAGTACCCCCACCAGACATTTCTTCAAACTGGTTATGCTGCTGACGTAGTTTCTCTGAAGGTTGGCTGCTCTGAAGGGGGGAGGGGGGTTTAGAAGAATGCAGAACCTGAACCTTCCCCTGCATACAGGGCAGCTTTAGAACTTTAGACCGACCTCACCTGCAAAAGTCTGAGAAGGCGGTCATAGCCTAAGCGCTCTGATGGAGCAAATATCCCAGCAGTTTCTGTCAAAGGTTTGTTCCCTATCTTTACTAGATTAAGTTATAATTAAGACCAGACCAACTTGAGAAGTTTTGAATTTGACATTTGACTTACGTGGCGTGTCCACGGCTGCAACAATGTAGTGGTTGAAGTGAATGAATAGAAAATCCTACAATTCAGCCTTTACTGCTTCAGAAAGATTTTAGACTAGAACATTTTGCGGTCCGATTCAAACATATCACACAAGTAGAAATCACACAAGAAAAAATTTATAAATGAGGTCAAATGTGACCAGAGCAGGTATGGAAAGTCGAATGTGCTGTATATTTCATAAAATAAAAATTGGAAAGATCTCTATTTTTAAATGTAAACATTTAAATGTCACTTGAGATGCATGCATTAAGTAAATACATTTATTTACCCTTAATAAATAAATACATAAACATTTTCCACTTATTTAATTAACTATGAAATATGTTTCTCTTGCTACCAGAAAAGGATACTTCTAACATGTAACCTTTAGGCAGCACCTCATTCGAAGGTCAGTCAGTACTATACAAAGGATGAATTTATGGGCCCCCACTCATCGATTCTTTAGATTCTGTCCAAGGTCCAGCCACGGCTGTCAGCTGGCACATCAGATACTAACGTGACAGGGTACCCCTCTCATCATTTATTGATGCGCAGGGTGTATGACCTACTACTAACCCATTCCTTACCCTAACCCCTAAACCTAAAGAAACTAAAGTATATATGTTACCATACACTCCTAAAGCTACATACGCTACACTATGTAGGCTAAAATTAAACATTTTGTTGCGGATAACGTGCATGTCACAACACACAATATCAGCAACCTGTCATTTACCCTGTGCACCAATATATGACGAGAGGGGTAACCCCATTGTGTGAGTATATTACATGGATGGGGCATGACTAAGCATCAGTATTTGACCAGTTTGGAGTTAAAATTTGTTGGTGGAGGAAGGCGTGACGCAGAACGTAATACACTCTGGTAAACTGCCATTGACTCCGGCCAGATCTTACTGGACCAATCCCAGTTCAGGAGGCAGTACTTTACAATGTGTCACTGTCAGCACCAGAATTACCCATAATGCATCAAGATAAGGAGATTTTGTTGCTAGGCTTTGGAAAATTAAGAATGTACTTGAGAACACATCTTGTATCCTCAGATTTTTTAAACAAAACCAGCAGAAATCGTTCACTGGAGAGTGACATGACTTGACATGTTTCATAGGCTACAAAATCACAATAACAGAGTGCATTGCTTGGAGTTTTGGCATCACATCTGTAGTTACTTGATTGGTTCTGACCTGATGACACTGACCCTCTTAGTCCCACCTTTAAAAATTGAGCTCTACTAGCTCTGTACCAGACTGATACACCATGTATATGTCATATCAGTCTGTCTGGCTAGTGATGGGCACAAACCAAGCTTGCTTTCATCACTTTGGCAGCTGATGGAGGTGCTTCCAGAGTTTTATCATAGTCCATCAACTTAAGGTGGTTTTCTAAACACTCAATATCTCTTTACGTATTGCCGAATCCTTCATGGGAGTATTTCTAGTGTTCTGCAGAATGCTAGAAATTTTCAAATCCATTGGTCGTAACACGTAAACAAAAACTAATATGAAAGATCTTTTCAGTCTGTACAGAGGTTGGTCGAACGGAACCCATGAGGCGCAAAGGACAACTTTATATTCTATAACCACTTTTATTTCATTTTTATCATTTATCACAACAGTACTCTCATTTCCGAAGATAAAAAAGTTACCTTCTTTCTCCTTCAAAGCTGAGCTAAATTATGCAAACCTGAAGTTCTCCATGCCCATAGGAGTTGATTTCCTATGCGATTTTAACCATCTTCAGGAGGTTAAAAGAAATAGTAGAGGGTCATTATTTAGCTTCTCGCCACATTTTATAGTAAGGCCATTGCATAACAGTGTTCACTGATGTTCCCTCTATGTATTGGTAAACTAGCCCCAATAGGTGACATTGTCTAGAAATGACAGAGTTAAGCAGACGAGCTGTGAGTCAATGTTCATGTAAAAACAGGAAATAAAGCACAAGTAGTTGTTAGTTGAACTTATTAAACATAGAGAATTTGAGTAGAATAAAAAATATTCAAAAATGGTCCAATGACTTCTAGCAGCCTAAGCCTAAATAGCAGACAGGGTGTCTGCCTCCCATTTACCTTTCAGAAAAATCTAAGAACAACTATTAAACCTGCAGATTCATAGTGAAGCGCTCTGCTATGTACATAAGGAACAATTAGATCTCTGATATAAGATGAGGCTTGGTTACTAAGGGCTTTATATGTGAGGAGTGTTCAATTCTATTATAGATTTAACAGGAAGCAAATGAAGGGAAGCTGAAATATCTTTTTCAATTTTCATATACAAAGAATAATCTGTTAAAATTCTCAGCTATCATAAACATTTGAAAAAAGACAAATATGAACTAGAAAACATATAATAAACAATAAAATAAATATGTAATATTATATTTAATATCCCGCATTTTTCTTTGCAGAGTTTGCATGCTCTCCCTGTGCATGTGTGGGTTCTCTCTGGGTACTCCGGCTTCCTCCCACAGTCCAAAAAACTGACTTAAGTTAATTGCCTTCTCTAAATTGTCCTTAAGTGTGAATGTGTATGGTTGTATGCCTGTGTGTTGCCCTGTGACAGACAGGCGACCTTTCCTCAGTATACCCCGCCTCTCTCCCATAGACTGCCAAGGATAGGCACTGGCCCCACTGTGAGCCTTACAGAATAAGTCTTAGATCGATAGATGGACTGAAAACTATTTATCGACAAAATACAAACTTTCATATTTCAAAACCGATTCTTGTTCCTACTCTATTGAATAAACATTTGAGGTTTTTAATCAGTAGATTGGTTGAATGTTATAATCTTTTAGCTTTTTTAGAAACCTAATATTTAAGCATTTACTTCTATAGAAATGTGGACACTACATGAACATCAAGAAAATTTGTTTTTTTTCTTATCTAATTTGGTAAAAACTACATTGTTCAAAAAGTTTGTTTTTCTTTTTCAAACTTGCATTTTTTATTTTTAGATTTGCAGATTTTTCTTTGAGCTTCAAATTTATGCCCTGTTTTGGTGTGGGGGGGCGGGGCCTGAGACAACAGCGTTCTGTTCAACACAGTGGCTGAACAATCCAGCGTCCACTGGAACTGGAAATTACCTATCATTAATATTTTATGTATAAATAACATGTTTTACTGATTGAATAAGCTTACATGAACACACAACGCAAATTTCAGATAATAAAACACGATCTTGACAAATTTACAGAGCATTTAAACCATTCCCAAGGCTCCCATGCAATGTAAATGAAACAGAATATGTACAATAAATATCACGAGTTTTAAGGAAATTCATACTTTCATAATTAAGACCCAGATCTGTTGGAGAAGAACATTATATCAGACCAGGTTCTTTTAACTGCTTCAACTAAAACATAAGAATTGGGCAATGATTCTTGTCCCGATTGGTCCACAGAGCTGTCAATCAGGATGACATCCATAACCAGGAGGGTCATGGGACATGTGAGTCTTCCAGTTAAATCTCAGCGTCAAATGAACCTGCAGCAGCTATTGTGGAGAGAAATTGATCTTAGTGATTGATCGAGGTCACATGAGCAGGCTGCTCAGTCTGCTGCCTCTCTGAAGTTACAAAACATCCAGATCAATTTTGAGAACACTTTATGGTTCTCCATATGGAGAATGATACTGTCAGTATCCAAACTTTGGATCAGAATTAGCTGTTGCCTCTAATTCATGAGGAAGAGTGGAGTCTTTCCCACCTAATCATCACATGCTGCTGTTGGGTCACTCGACCGCTTACGTAACTGGGATCTGAAAAAGGAGACAGGATTAGAAGTGAAAGGTCAGAATGCTGCAGGATTAAAAAGTTAATCTGCTGGAGAGGAAATCCGTCGCTGCTGTTTTGCTGCAGCTCAGACCAACTCTAACCAGAGTTCTGATGTTTTTCAATAAAGTTCTGGTTCTGATGCTCAAAATGACCTGCTTCAGAATTGCTATGAAAAGGTCAATTTAAACCCATAACCTATGGCATCAGGATTCTGCCAAAAGTCAACATTATCAATAAGTACTCCTACGAGCAGCTTTATTTCATACAGACGTTCGGAAACGACACCTAACGTGTATGTTGAACATGTTACATGTGCAAATAGGGTACCAGGGGACCCCAATATACAACACACAAGTGCTTGTTCCGACTCTTTGCTAAGGTGCCCATTGCAAACTGCCTTCCTGTTTCTAGCTGAAGTTAGAGCTAGCAGAAACCTGCCTAGTGGTTAGCGCAGTGTGCTTGTGCTTTGAGGAGGTTGCAGGTACCCAGTTCAATCCCCACAGCCTTCCCTCTGGCTCTCTGAGCAAGACCCTTAACCCCACACTGCTCACCATGGGGATGGGTTAAATGCAGAGGTAAATTTCTCGAGTGTGAGATCAATAAAGTTCAATTATTATTATTAACCAAAGGGCTATTTGACCTGAACTTTTTTTCTAGATGTCCTATAACCCTGTTTAAAGTCGTAGTGAAACGGCCGCTCCAACCGTTGCATTTCTGAATTCTCCCGAGTGGTGCACGACTTTCCACGAGTGAATGTGATTGGTCGTTTATAAAGAGGGCAGGATTGTTGTGGCAGAAGGTTCACAAGCATGTTTGATTGTGGCCAGTTTGTCGGAAGCATCATGCTAACCAGTTAGCATGATGCAACTTAGTGCTAGTAGGTTCCCAATGGTAAAATACATTGGGACCAAGTAGCACTAAATCTGTGATTTAGACGCTGCCAGTTCGGTTAGGTCTACGCCTGCCGAAGACACAGACGTCCATCCCCGTGAACTCTGGGATGTAACTCAATGGTAAAGTAAATGATTCTTATTTCAACTGTTGCGTATATTAGCTGCGACATATGAATCAAGATGCTATGAATGAAAAAAAATGGATTGACAAGATGACCGTTGATATATGATTGGCCGAATTTTAGTGTACAAGCTGACGTATAAGTAACTGGCCTGCATAAGATAATGAAAAAACCCCACAGATTTTAAGACGGGATTAATTTTTTTAAATATAAATTTTTTAAGTATTGGGACAACATTGTCTGATAAAGAGAACATTTATATACACGTTTAAAGCTACAGTGTGTAATAATTATAGGGATATAAAGTCAAAAATTTAATATATTATACATAACTATGTTATTTATCATCACCTATGAGCTCAGCCTTTTAACCATAATATTTGCGTTGCCTTAGAATTCGTTATTTATAATTACATAGGAGCGGGTCTCGCAGCCATGGAGGCAGACATCTTTGCGCTACGGCAAGCGCAGAGGCAACAAACTAGCGATTGCGAGATCTCCCATTACGCTCGAAAATAACTACGGCAAGTTGAGAGAGATGAACTGAGACGGTACTGAACAGTAGATGGCAGTATTATGCCTGAGAAGCGTTTAGTCTGCCTGAAACCAAAGAAGAAGAAGAAGCAGGTATACTGCGCCTCAGTAACAAGAAAGGTGAACAAGGCAGCAGGCGTGAGTGACTTTGCAAACTGTTTGGCACTGTGTGGCCAAACATCAGACGAATGGAGGATCATGCCTACTCTGTATCACAACGAAAAGCGGCGGACACCGAACCCCCGTCATCTAAGAAGCGGAAACACGATGAGAATAAACGCAAGCGTGACAAGAAACGACAAAAAACACGGATCAACATTGGCACGGCATTTACACGATGGAAGTCACTGATGGAGGAAAAAGGTTTTCAAAGTGACGCTCAAGTTGCCAGTTTTCTCTTGGACAGGTAATTAATCCTACACACACAATTGTCTAATATCACTGCAGTTTTTGGAGTACAGGATGCTCAGACCTGTCTAAAACAATAACATGCTGCGTGATGATGCTGTTACTCTCCAGTATACTTATTCAGCAACGTCCCTGACGTTTCACAGATAATGATTCAGTAATTTTCTGTAAAATAATTTTCTGGATATATACCTCGGTTACTTCTCTCCGGCTCCTTTGGAGATCTTCAAGCCTTTCCTCCTCTGCTCTAGTCCCCCCCGCTGGCTCCCCTCCCTCGCCTGGCCCTGGCTGCACGCCAACCCCGGCCTCTCTGCCCTCTTCCTCTCCCTCTTCCTCGCCTTGTAACCCCCGTGCCACAAACATGACTTGGACTCTGTAAACGGGGAATATATATTCTTCCAGCGAACACAATCTCGCTGTTAAACTAATGACTACAATTACTTCGTCTGTTTATATCACCATGCAAAGCAGCTCACCAAAACGTCACAACGACGTAGAAAAAATAACGGGTATATTTATTATATAAAGTCTACATGAAATCTATACCCTACACAGACTAATGAAATACTATCTGTAAAATTATCTATGTAAACAAACCTCATCACTTGAGAAGGTAGGTGATGCGGACGTCGTGGAAGACATTTTGTCCCGTAACGCTCGCCGTACTGTTGGGGGGGAGAAGCGGTGGGGGGGAGACGTTCATGTTGCGGCAGTCTGCAGTCTGACCGCTAGATGTCGCTGAAAATTACACACTGTAGCTTTAAGGCAGAATGATTTGATGTTTAAATATGACTTCCCTACGACTTCAAAGGACGCCCTACAGTCAATCTAAATCCAGTACTCATCCAAACCTCGTTATATCAAATGAAGACTGCTTAACAACTTCCAACTCTTTATGAAAAGCGGTTAGCCTGAAGTTGCTGTGGTAGTAGTAAAAAGAGTACAGCCTCAAGATGTAGGATTCTTGAAAAGTAGCCAATTACAGGCAGCCTGCTTTTTCTGTTGGGTAAAGCCTTCAAAGTGACAAAAGTTGACAGGACTGCACAGAGACAGGTCCACAAGCGAGGAGGAAGTAGGTTGCACGAGTGAGGATATCCAATCAGTAACAAGCAGTACTGCAGTACTCTATTTACGCATGTAACATGTTAAACATGAGGAAGAATTAATGAGCATCTGTATGAAGTAAAGCTGCTCATAGTATTTATTGCATCTCTGGATGACACCATAGTAACTGGTTAACTGATTGTTAAATGAGCAGCGCATTGTTTAACTGGTTGTTAAACAGTTGGTGACTGATTTGAACTTTGACTGATTAACTAATATGATTAACTATATTAATTGACCGATATTTAAGTGATATTAATGATAATTAACTGACTGGTTAATAGATTAGCTAAGCAACTGGTGAGTTCAAGAGTAGAATTTATTTTCTGATATCAACACTTCCATAGAGGAAATAAAAAAGCGACATAGGTGTGACCTTTATTGAACTTTATTAAACTTTATTATACTCTGAAAGGATAAACACAAAAGGATAAATTAGCCCTCATGGAAACATCACTTCCTGTTAGAGCAGGGAGCTACATTATATCATCATACTCAGTCTGTTACAGTGACATCCAAAGCAAAGTTAAACATCATCAATGTGCTACATTCTGTGACAATACCCACCCTGAAGCTGCAACAGCTGGTACCTGAACGCAGCACAAGGCCTTCAGTGCCCGCCTGAATATCTCAGCATCTGCAGGCTAACAATAACACTGACATTCACCTAAACACATTTCCCCTCATACATCATGTCTCTCTCTCACACACATACACACATACCAACAGGTTAGAGCACTGCAGTGTTTTCAGGTATTAAAGGCTTCAGGAAGGTGAGTTACAGTAGATATCGTGACAACAAGAAATGGCGATTCGACAAATAACTAAAGCTAAAACTTTGTAGAGAAACACCTAAACCACCTGTTCCACCTGGGCTGGATCTCCTAGTTATCAATTTAGTAGCTCTGCCTTGTTCTAAATGACTGGTTCTGACCATAAAGTGGTTGATTATTCGAATACATTAAAAGCTTCTCACTGGTTCCTCTTAGTTCAAGTACAGTCTGATCAGAATCTCAGTCTGTGTTCCCAGAAATGGTCCTATCATAAAGTTTCTTAAAGTCTAAACAGACCTGCTGGTTGCTGTGGAAACCAGACGCCGCATCAGCACACAAACAAAGTTTTAAGGATTGGCTAAATTCCAAAATGTGAAACCGCTACATACTCATGATACAATACAACAAGCACAGACCATAATCATTTTTTCTTTAGTTCCAATCTTGGTTCTGGGGCAAGTTTGGTACAAGACCAGAGTTCTGAAGACGTGGTAACACTCCTGACCTGTTAGCTTAGGGTTGGGACATCCTCTCAACAGAGCCAGTCTAAAGCCCAACTGTAAAACTGGTTTTAATCATGGCTTCAAATGAGAACATAATGTACCTCTGAAAGGTGGATGTAGGAAAAAATGTATTCTCCAAGAACCTTGAACCCATTATGACTGTTTTGATCAACAACCTTTACGTGGCTCTGGTTCCAGAGGATCAGAAACCGTTTGACACGACGGCATGAAGAGAACTAAGCATGGCTCTTTGGAGTCTTCCTTCCGTGACTTGCAATGAAGCAGAAGTTAGACTTAGATGAAGTCCTGAGGATCTGAGGTCAGTTTTAGAAATTAACCTGAACAGTATTGGAAGTTAGGAGTTTTAGAACTTACTATGAGGCTTTGTAGGTCATATCAGACTTCTCCTAAATATCCACCAAATGTCCCTTTAAATTTTCTACCTACATATTTTTAAAGTTTGGAGACTTGTTTCACAAAGGGACCTCTATTTTTTAACCCCCTTCAAGCATTGGTTAGTTTTCTAGTACTGTCAGGTCCAAATGTATGATGGCTCTGAAACCGGACTCATCCTGGGGATTTTATATTCAGATATTTTCTGCCATTTGATTGTTTTGTTTTTTGCAGCAGAGTTCTGTGTTTCTTTTATTCCATTTGAGGTTCTGGTGCCACTTCGGTTCTGGCTCTGTGACCTAGACGGTAGCAGGTGAGCGGTTTTCTAGAACAGTTTCAGAACTGCAGGAGGTGAAGGGAATGAAGGAAGGACGTGCTTTGGTCTAAAGGAGAACGTGCCAGCTCTGGTGAATCTCTGCAGGATAAAAACCAGTCCAATTAAAATCTTCTCTCACCAGTAGGGAGCACTGGTTTCCACTCGACCCCAGCTTTGCCACTCAGGGAAGATACCTGCTGATGTCCTGGGACTTCCAAATGGATCAAACTCCATCTTGTCTGTCTTATGTGTGCTGCCGTGCCTCTGAATCTCCTGCCCAACGCTCCTTTTTGAAATCCAGTTTTGACAGCCAGTTGGATCCGCCGTCATCAACCGGTAGTTGTTCCCAAGGTTGTTATCCCAGTAGGTATGATCACTGGTCTGGTACTTGATGCAGAACTCCACTCCAGTGGAGGACACCATGTCCTGTGGTACAGAGACCGAGAAGCTAAAGGTGTCCGTGTCAGGGCAGCCGTAGACATTGTTCAGGTACTGGCACTTGATATCCTGGAAGGAGCTCCAGGAATCAAACGTGATTCGGATCAAAACAGACTTCTCATAGCAAATGTTCCGGACCTGGATGGTACCAGAAAGGAAATGGTCCTTTACTGCACAGGTTTCCAGACACACCTGCTGTGCTTTAAGTCGGTTTCTCAGATCCAGGTAGTCTGTAGATGGAGGGGTAAAATCCAGAACCAAGCCAGAACCACTTTCTTCGGAGTCTGGAAGCAGAACAAACCAGAACACAAATTGTGAATTTCAATATATTGCAAATCTAGTTTAAGTGCTTGACGGTACATCTGAGATGGCCCGATTTCAATACATTTTGCTCTAATATTTGATTCAAATTTAGCCCCAAACAAAAATTTTTAGACAAAACCACAAAGATTTTGCCAATTTTTGTGCATTAGTAATTCTGTAAGAACATTAAGATGAACATGTTTCGGGGATGTTTCAGCTGGACTATCTCATTCTATCAATCATGTGAAATAGGATACAACACAGACAGGTGACTATGACCTCGGTCTGGTGATAAAGCAACATCTAGGTCCGAATCTCAGAGATTTTTAAAGGATCTCTAAGCTTATAAAAATCTCTGAACTGAGATCCTCAGAAAAAGACCGGTAGAGGTTTACATGTTTTTCCCTCTGAAGATTGGATTATCCTGCACAGGTACACATGCAAGGTACATAAGGCAAGTTCTGGGATCAAACTAAACTGGACAAACCAATCTCAGAGGGTGTTTTTGGATAAGTAATGGGGACATTGTTGAGTGTAAAAATGACCCTCTCCGAAACATGTTTTCTGGAATGTGTTAGAGCCTACAGCGCAGGAGTTGGTGGACAGTACCAAGAGGAACACCCTATGAAACATTATTGAACTCAAAATGTTAGGAATGAAAGGCCTGCAGCCTGGTGCATAACACAGCATTCAATCAGACTGATGCCTATTTCTTTTCTCTACCTTTGACGTCTTCCAGGCACAGTGCTTCAGTAGCATCCTCCAACTCTGTCAGGTGAAACTGCAGCTCAGCTTGAAAGTCGTCCTCTTCCTCGTTGTAGACATGAACAGTGGTCAGTGCCAGTCCCTGAGAGTCCGCGAACACCACGCTCTTCCTCAGGATCTTCTTCTGTGGCACGTTTTCTGCAGGGGCTGGGGTTTCCAGGGAGACAGGGCTACAGCATCCAGAGGACAGGCATGAACGCAGTGGCTGACAACTTGGGGACACAGTAGCTGACGTGTATCTGTGTTTGTCATGGTTACTGAGGAAAGAATAAGGCGGAGGAGAGCTGGCAAGGCAGATCCTGAAGGCCATGTCGACAGGCATGATGGAAAACTGAGAGTTGAGGAAAGAGAAACTGCATGTTACACATTAGATAGACATGGGAGCTAATAATGCTACTGTGATATGCAATAATTTTAATGTGTCTGTTTTATTATGTATTATTAAGAAATTGTTGATTATTTTTATTTTTGTGTGCTTAGTTTATTTTCATTTTATTCCTGATGCGCTGCACTTTTTCTCAGCTGTGGCTGCAGTTAAGGAGCTCTATACAAATTTGATGATGATTAATTCATTTTCAAGAAGATTGGAATTAAAAGTGCTTGTCTTCCACAGAGAGGAGTGGATATGCATTGCATCTGTCTTTATGGTAAAGTGCATTTTATCAGTCAGATAAACAGCTTTTCCCTTCATATGGCTCTCTAGACGCTGCTCAATTCAGTGTTACTGGAAAAGAGAATTGAGCAATTCTTGCCTGTGAAATGATTCATTGTAAAAATATGAAATATGTTAAGTTTAAGAAAAAACAAATAACAAGTGAGCCTTTTAAGGACCAGAATGAGTCCAGATTGACACAAAGAAAAAAGTTTTTTTTTTATTACTTAAAGACCAGAAGCTTCAAATAAGGACGAAATCTTTAAAAAGAAAAAAGTAAATAGTTCAAATGAGCAGATAACTACCCCCTTCTAACTGGGTCTGGTAAACCTTGGATGATGGTTCTGATGGAGCTATGGAGGTGAGATATGGAAATGGATAGGGCTGGGTACCGAACATCGGTTCTATTATGGTACCGACCGAAATGCTTCGGTTCTACAGAGTATCGAAACATGCCTCGTCTTTCGGTGCCAAGTTTTGGTGATTGGCTGTAACAATGTGATTGCGTCACCCAGGAAAAATACACAGGTGGTCCCGCCTACAGCCAGGGTTCATGTGTATCTGTTGTGAAATGGTTGCAAGCGTCATGGAACCCCTTTAAAATGCCCCCCAGGTCAAAAGTGTGGCTTCACTTTATTAAGACTGATGCCAATAGTGCGCAATGCAATACATCGTGCACGGAAACAATTTAAGAGCAGAAAGTTGCTCGGTGTTTGACTGCAAGAAGAGCGGACCGCAGCCGGCGCGACCATCCTCCTCTCAGCAGCCCGTGGGCAGAGCAAAGCCAGAGCGAAGTGAATCATGCTGCTTTCACACCGGGCACAGCAAGAGCAGCAAAATCGCGTCTGCTGCTTCATTTTTGCTGTTGTACAAGTTTAGTTCTGACGCGCGGCTGAAGCAGCTTTGCTGCTCTGGCTGCGCGGTCGAAAAGTGGCTCTGACGCGCGTTGGGCGGAGCTACTCTATCCTTTATTTGCCTTGCAGCTACACTATATTGCCAAAAGTATTTGCTCACCTGCCTTGACTCACATATGAGCTTAAGTGACATCCCGTTCCTAATCCATAGGGTTCAATATGACGTCGGTCCACCCTTTGCAGCTAGAACAGCTTCAACTCTTCTGGGAAGGCTGTCCACAAGGTTTAGGAGTGTGTTTATGGGAATTTTTGACCATTCTTCCAGAAGCGCATTTGTGAGGTCGCACACTGATGTTGGACGAGAAGGCCTGGCTCTCAGTCTCCGCTCTAATTCATCCCAAAGGTGTTCTATCGGGTTGAGGTCAGGACTCTGTGCAGGCCAGTCAAGTTCATCCACACCAGACTCTGTCATCCATGTCTTTATGGACCTTGCTTTGTGCACTGGTGCACAGTCATGTTGGAAGAGGAAGGGGCCAGCTCCAAACTGTTCCCACAAAGTTGGGAGCATGGAATTGTCCAAAATGTCTTGGTATGCTGAAGCATTCAGAGTTCCTTTCACTGGAACTAAGGGGCCAAGCCCAGCTCCTGAAAAACAACCCCACACCATAGTCCCCCCCTCCACCAAACTTTACACTTGGCACAATGCAGTCAGACAAGTACCGTTCTCCTGGCAACCGCCAAACCCAGACCCGTCCATCAGATTGCCAGATGGAGAAGCGCGATTCGTCACTCCAGAGAACGCGTCTCCACTGCTCTAGAGTCCAGTGGCGGCGTGCTTTACACCACCGCATCCGACGCTTTGCATTGCACTTGGTGATGTATGGCTTGGATGCAGCTGCTCGACCATGGAAACCCATTCCATGAAGCTCTCTGCGCACTGTTCTTGAGCTAATCTGAAGGCCACATGAAGTTTGGAGGTCTGTAGTGATTGACTCTGCAGAAAGTTGGCGACCTCTTCGCACTATGCGCGTCAGCATCCGCTGACCCCGCTCCGTCAGTTTACGTGGCCTACCACTTCGTGGCTGAGTTGCTGTCGTTCCCAAACACTTCCATTTTCTTATAATACAGCTGACAGTCGACTGTGGAATATTTAGGAGCGAGGAAATTTCACGACTGGATTTGTTGCACAGGTGGCATCCTATCACAGTTCCACGCTGGAATTCACTGAGCTCCTGAGAGCGACCCATTCTTTCACAAATGTTTGTAAAAACAGTCTGCATGCCTAGGTGCTTGAATTTATACACCTGTGGCCATGGAAGTGATTGGAACACCTGATTCCAATAATTTGGATGGGTGAGCAAATACTTTTGGCAATATAGTGTATATTTGCTGTGATCAGTGGGAATAAAGTAGTTTTATTATGTTTTTAAGTGAGAAAGTCCACCTGAAAACTTAATCGGTGCAGTCAGTTCATCCTGATTACCATCCTGCCTTTCAATATTATTTCTGTCGGAGCCGCTCAGACCCCCACATACCAGCAGTGCGCTGTCAGTAGGATTCCCATTCAACGGGCTTTTTTGTCTCCTGAGAAAGCAGACATGTTAATTTTTCTAAAGAAAAACTGCTAAGTAAAAAGGTCCTCACAATGTAACAGTGAATATTAGACACTGACTTGTTTGCAACTGTTCTTCTTCGCTGAAAAAAAAAAATGTATGTAAGAGGAAAAATGTAAATGGAAAATTCAGAGTTTAAAATAAAACTCAAGTATTGTACTTTATTATGTTGTGTAATTTTCTTTTTCTTCGAACTGATATTATAAAACTGGTATCGAAAAAAGTATCGTTCAGGAACCGGTATCGAAGTCAAGGTATCGCAATTGGTACCGGCACCGAAAATTTTTGAACGATACCCAGCCCTAGCAATGGATAAACTTGCGAAAAAAAAGTAAAGGTAACATTATTCCTGATTATTGATACTTCCTGCCTGCAGCCGTCAACACCTACAACACCAACACCTACAACACCTGTTTAAAAAATAACTTCCATACAGAAAGCCCATACTCTTATCTTCAGCTACCGCAGTATACATGTCAGATTAAATAATACGACTTATACTTCAGCGATGGTATCAATTGTATCTCTTATACGATATCCGTTGGCTGTGCTGTTCTTTTTATATCTCTTTGCAGGTGATGAAGCAGACTGAAGATATTTTATCATTGTCTCCCTTTTATCTCCTCTTTCTTTCATCTTTTCTCCTTTTTCCTGTTTTTCCTTTCCTGTTCTACTGAAATTGCAGTCTCCATATAATCAGTAAATAATCCCTGCATTAATTATAATAAAGCTATTTATATGCATAAATCAAGCAGAATACTATGGCGAAAGCTGCACTGCTCCACTTGTGAAAGCAAAATCTGTTAGGCTCTTGACTTAGAAAAGAAAGAAAGAAAAATAACGTATGAGTTACCGGAAAGTTTCATTTCACTTTGGGATTAATAAATTAATTTTCACTGAATGAATTCAACCAATGGATCATGTTTTTTTTTTATGGGATGGTAAAATTCCTCAGGAGCCCATCGCTGGTCAGAACCAATGAGACAGATCAACTTTAACGTTAATTTAATAATTTATTTAAGCTTTCTTATTTGTAAAATATGTTCAATGTCATCTCAAATTTTTCATTTTTTTTAAGTTAATCATTTGAGTTGAAATTTTAATCATTAGGTTTTTAACCATTTATCTATCAAGCGTTCCAGTTAATTTATTGTAATGAATAATATGAGGTTTTGGATGTCAGGATGAGCTGGCTCTGATCTGAGCTCCTGCTGCTGGGGGGTTTATGTTGTTGTTGTTTTGACGCTCGCGCTGCAGTTTGAGTCCTTCTGTTGTTACGCAGATAGATTTAGTCTCACCTGCTGCGTTTCATGGAGAAGTTCCGCTGGGAAATAACCGGTGGTTTTCGGGGCAATTTGGGCCGCAGCAGCTCCAGGAACGGTCCTCCTCCTCACTTCTCTGGCATTGTGGTAGATTTAGTACTTTATTTACTCCTTTTCCTCTTTCTGGTTTTCAGCCATCTTCTGTCTGTGCGCGCCTCGACACGCCCCCCCGTCAGCTGCTCAGAAAGATACAGAGAACAAAGCAACCAATCAGGATTCAGAAACGTCAGCACGTTGGGCTTTCCTCCAATAGGAAATGTGGAAGGGAGGAGCCTGTCAGGACTGGGTCACATCCTTCTCTTAGCCACGGGAGCAGAAACAAAAGGCGAGGACGGGGCTTAAAATTCCTTACATGTCCTTTAGTGAGGCGAGAAACCTGTAAGTTGGTTCTGAAAACTAACCTAAAGGGTTCAGAGGTAACTCTGACGCTACTTTGTCAATAGAGGAACTTTTTTTTCTACCTCAAATTTTTTTGCAGTAGAAAAATGCAGATGATATCAGTAAGACCAAACTTTAGTCTTAACCTTTATAGTTTTTGTTTTCAACTAGTTGTGGTAGATGCTGTAGCCAGGAAGGATCATCTGTCTTGCATTAGATGTTTGTTTGCTTTAAAAGTATAGTGTATGATTTTTGTCTTTTTTTTTTTAAAGACTTGCCCTCTCCACTGTAAAATAAAAAAAAAAATTCATATGCACATCCCTATACCAGGGAAAACCTATTAAGCGTGTGCAAGAGCATGCACAAGCCCATTTCTCCTTGTGCACGCTCGGTTTAAAAGTTGCTGTTCTCATAGCTCATACAAGCTTACTGTACTGTGCCTGCATGTCCACCCTAAACCCCCAAACCCCTCAATCACTATGTAGAGCAGGGACTATATAGTGGACTTTATATGAACTCAGTTACCGTAAATCTTCTAATATTGGCCGCTATTCCACTAGCGGCCGGGTCTCTAACAATGGCCTGTCTGGCTGTCGGTGGAGGTAAATAATGGCCGGACTCGTATACAGGCCGGAGCTATATTTAGAACCAACAATGTTCCTGGGCATTCCTCAACAACTTGTTATAGTCACATACAAGTACCACAGGGAGGCAATGTTTGCTAACGAATCCAAACCATTAGCATGGGAAGTCCCATCCTCACACAGAGATCGTAGTGGCCTTACACAATAGTTCTTATCTGAAAGACACGTGATTACCAGTAAGTCTGGTGGTAACCAGGCAGCGTTAAAATTACAGAATTTCGTTGGCTTTTGTTGTTCTGAATTTCCCTTGAAATATATGATACTGGTAGCCTACTTCCACTTAGCCCGCCTCAAATAAAATTTCGCTGTGATGGCAGAACAGTTTCCATTAACTTTTTTAAAACTTTGTTTCGCAAGTCAGTTTGGCCAAGATTCCATTCTGTTTTTTTGTATTGCCATGCAGAAAAATTGCAGCTGCTGGAAGATGTCTGAATAATGTTCTGTATACCGTTATGGTAAATGTACTTTTTCAATAAATTAACCTAGTATTTTATAGGTTCAAAGAGACACAAAATCTTGTTTTTATTCATTCCACTGGTAGTATGTTTTGATCAAATAGAAATAGAGGCCTGCGTCTAATTCTGGCCTCCTTGACATTAAGGAGGTCCACTTATTTAGATGATCCACCCGGAAAAAGAAAATCCACTCCTCCAATCCAATCCTCCACTACACCTCTAACAGTCCTATGAAGAGGATGCTCTGGGATGTCCAGATTGTTCCTTTCCTCTGTGAAATCGTCTGCAGAGTTTCTAGAGAACAGAGCCGACCTTTGTCATTAGCTGGTTGAGCTATTTCAAGTAATTTGCTCTGATGCTTTTACCAGCAGATGATGGAGTAAGAGATCACACTCTCCATAACAGACATAAGGAAGATATGTAACAACTTGCCGCAAATGCTGAAGAACCTTAGCTTCCATAAAAGGTACTTCTTTGTCCCTTCTTGTAGATGGTTTTACAGTTGTGTCTCAATTGGAGTTTGTTGTCCAGGTGAATACTAAGGTCTTCACCCATGATGTTAATAGGATGCAACTTCTTCCTGTTTCTTCTGAAATCTACAATCATCTCCCTTGTTTTGTTGACATTCAGGATATGATTATTGTTTCCACACCATGCCAAAATAGCTTCACCAGTTAGAGTATTTCTGCGGATGAAAGGACAGCCTGGTACTGCAAGTAAAAGGTGTGCAGAATAAAAAGGAAGACTCCTATATCCACTTTCTGCTTACTTTGTTACTTTGTTTTTGAAAACCACACTTTGATTCCTTGGGGTGCGTCATTTTTCAACCACGGACGTTTTATCCACACTGCTGCTTACTTACAAATTTTGTTGTTCATTTGATTTCTTCTTCATTGTCACTGTGTCAATATACTCATGAGGGGGTCACTGTATTATATTTGAATCATATAGCGGAACATATCTTTTGGGGCCCTCCTCAGACATTGGCATTTTCCTAACTCCCCCCCATACGGCCCCTCTCTACTGTACTTCCTACCCTCATTTATGGTCATGACAGAAAGGACGAGATCTCGGATACAGGCGTCTGAAGTTAGTTTTACGCGGAGGGTGTCCGGGCTCTCCCGCAAAGAAGCTCAGTCATCGGAAGGGGGCTCGGAGTAGAGCTGCTGCTTCTCCACATCGAGAGGAGCCAGACAAGGTGGCTTGGGTATCTGGTTCTGATGCCTCCTGGATTCGTCAGGTTTTCTTAGCGTGTCCCACCGGGAGAACCAGAGGAAGACCCAGGACACACTGGAGGAGCTTTTTTTTCTGGCCTGCCTGGGAATACCTTGGGCGGTGGACCTGGTGGACCTGGCCGACCCCAGCCAAGCGGAACAAAAAAGCTGGATGGATGATCAAGATGCTGTACCATAGTAATATCCTAGGGTGAAGTCATGAACATCTCAATAATATTAATAATAATAATGTTTATTATTTGTTTTTGGAATAAAAACAGGCAGCTGTGGTTGCTCTAACATGAGCTGTGCTTTAAATCTTTGGTTACATCATTTGTATAAAAACATAATTATAAAAAAAACAAGTGCTCACTGAGTGCGTGCAAAACAAAACAAAATAATACTGCCATAAACATCAAGTACAAACAAAAAACAAACTCACAGTGACAAAAACTGTACCGGCAAAACCCTGAAATCCCCTACATTTTCCCCTCTGCCTTCAGGAACTCCTGGCTGCAGATGCTGTCCTCAAGATGGTGGAAACACTTCAGAAACATTCAAGACTAAAACCCACTTCCCCCTCTGTGTGTTGCATGGAGTGGCAGGAAAAAAACATGTATAAAATGGTGACTTTATGCATCAGTGTGATCTGTGTTAAGAGTTGGGGTTAGGGTTCTGTTGTAACCCCAAATATTGCTTTGCTTTCTTGGGACCTGGGTTTAGTGAAAATGAGAAACACTTGGCGACGTCTGCAGCCAGAGCTTTCTCAGAGCAGGACTCTAGACTGCAAGCATCAGAGCGATGGCGTCTGGAATCTGCTCTCTTCATCTATGAAAAATGATGGCTTCAAAGGTGCAAAATAAAAGTTTAAAGCTGAAAAGGTCCTCCAACACTTTTGGAAAAACAACCAAATTTTAGAATCTGAATTTTAGCTGATTGAAAATCAGATCAATCCTGGACTCTTCCCTTTGGTTTTCCTCATCTTTCTGTTCCTTCCCACCACATCTACAAACAGATGTTGATCTGCTTTGCAAGCTCTCGGTCCAAATCATGAATCAGGGTGTCAAAGTCCTTTAAGCTGAGTCGACAGTTAAACGGAGCATCAAAATCTATGAACTCATCCACAAAAAGACCTCCTCCTGCTCCTGATGACCAGGCTTTCTTGTGCTCCTCCTCCTCTTCTTCTTTGCTGCCTGAAACAAGAAGAGCAGAAAGAACCTGTGGGATTTCGTTCCATTTGAATCCTTCGAGTCTAAACCTTACTACTTGTAAAGACTTTACCTCCTTCACTCTCACTTCCTGCCACCTCATCGTAGTCGGCTTCATACTCGGACAGAAGGTCTTGCCCGCAGACAGTCCAGTCCCCAGCATATCTGTTGATGGATGGTGGACTCTCCAGCCGGGGCAATCCGCCGCGCCCTCGCCGTGAAACCACCACTTCCTCCCCAGCATTGGGGAGGAGACCCAATCCATAGCTTGGTTGGACCTGGAGAGGCTGGCTGAGGGTGGGATAGCATGGAGGAAGGGGGTCGTCTGCTGGAACTCGTTTTGTCGGCACTGAGGAGTAACATAAGGATGGTAAAATATAAAAGTTTTAATTGAAACAGCAATGAGTGAGAGACTGCAGGGCGTCACCTGGCCAAAGCTGGAGCAGGTAGTGCAAGGCCTCAATATGGCGTTTGAAGTCAACCGCGTTTGTGATGTCTTCAACAGGACCAAAAGCCTTCCCTGCTCCTTTTCCCGACCTACTTGCTCCTCTTTCTGCTCCTCCGCTATAAGCCTCCTGAGTCGGTGTCAAGAGTACCGGACCAAAGCAAACTGCCAGGTTCTGGTGTGTCATTCTATTAAAAGAGCTGAAGGATGCTACCAGGCTGAGGTGGTCGAGCAGGAGAGAGAGTGTGGCCTGAGGGAGGAAAGTTTTAATGAGAGAATTATTCAGTAATTGATATCAAATAATTATTTTTCAGACTTAGAAGCTAAATCCCCTGAACTCCTGACTGTCAGACTGAAGACACGGCTAAAGTTCCTGACCAGTTTTTTAATCCAAGTAAAGTCCAAACTTCCCAATCCTGTGAGCAGGTTTAGAATGTCATCTTTGGCTTTGATTTTTACCGCCGCCAAGGAAGTTACGTTTTTAGTTGAGTTTGCGTGTCTGTCTGTCTGTGTAGAGTATAACTTTTAAAGCTATGAACAGATTTTAATAATATTTTTTACCAAAGGTGCACCTCAGTCCAAGGACCAATCCATTAAATTTTTGTGATCATCCAACTCGTAATCTGGATACAGGAATTTTTTTAAGGATTCTTTAACATTAATTGACAGAACAAACAGTTCCCCCGTAAACCATAGAGTGGCAGCAGTGAGCATTGACAGCTTCAGCCTCAGACTCAAAAAAGTCCAGAAGTATTATACTGAAGAAAGGAAAGGTGAGCCGTGTCATTACCCGATCCGTACCGGAAGCACGATCCGTACCATCAGCTCATTTGCGCGTGCGCAAACAGAATAACTTCCGGTGGCAATATTTCCTTTTTCTTACTTATTTATTCTTTTGTATTTTTTAGAAGCATGGGTTTCTTTTTGTATATCTTTGTATTTTCGTCAATATTGCATTTTCTAAAAATAAAAAACAGAAATACATAAAAAAGTTCAATCGCCTTGTGATAGTTACTTTGACTGTTCTGAGCATGCACAAATATACGTCACACAACGTATATATTTAAATTTGTTTAAATATTTGATTTACTCCGTTCTTAACTATGCACTCCAGCAGTACTGATCCCACAATGGATTCATTTGCTACATTTCGTGACCTGCAGTTTTTCATTGATAAGGGAACATTTCCCGAAAATTTGGATTTTTATTCCAGAAAAATGACGTCAAGCAATACAATGGATTGAATTTAAAAAGCATCCATTTCTTCCAGAAAAGTCTTCAATATTGTCTTTACAATGTAGTTTAGTATTCTTTAATTATTTAAGGATATAAATAAAGTTTTTTCAGTACCGTAATTACGTTATTTTTTGGCGACCCGGAAGTTATTCTGTTCGCGCAGGCGCAAATGAGCTGATGGTACGGATCGTGCTACCGGTACGGATCGGGTAGCGACAAGCCATGCCTTGCTCCAAGTCTGGATCTGCTGATCAAAGAGGAAAGCAAAGTGAATGAAGGTGAGAGCAGAACAGACACCAGAGGTTGCAACTCAAAGTATTTCAGTTTGTTTTAAACACCTGAATGGAAATTCCCCTTTTCTGCTCTCATCCAGGCTTTAATATCACAACATTTACATAAAAATGTACTAAAACCTTAAAAAATTGAGTTACCTTTCATTTCTCTACTTCTGCGGGTTATAGGGCCTATACCACAGCTCTTAACAATATCTCAAATGCAGTAAGTCACAATGTAAAGTCTTGTTTCCTGACATTCTTTTCAGAAATGATTCTTTAATCTTGTTTACACCTTCTACACTTTCTTTGTTAAATAAATAATGACATGTGGATTCTATATTTGCACACAAGGTCATTTTAGGACCAATACATTTTAGAACAGATAGAGGGTGTACAGTGATTTAGACACAGTGATACGTAGACGAAAGCCGGGCATCCATCAGCCTAATCATCAGAGATAGATGAACTTATTAATATTGGTGAATCTTTATCACCATTAAGATTCACACTCAGACTGATCACCCTGAATAGGTGTTCTTTAGAACAAGAGTAATAGTTGTACTACTCAGTGTTACCTTCTCAGGTTCTGGTAGACATGATAGAAGTTTAACAGTGCACTGGGCCACTTCGGGGTCAGGGGTCTCAGGTGGGGGTCGTAGCATCATGGCCTCTCGGACCACCTGGTACAAAGTCCTCGTGATTAGAGGAGATGGGAGCTCCCGCAGGTAGTCCTTCAAAATACCTAGACAAAAACAACCGGTTACATTCAGTGTGGCTTAACTTAGTTTATTTATATTGCCCCAATTCAAAGCTAATATTGTCCTAAAGCACTTCAAAATAAAAGTAAAATAGTCATTTAGAAAACAGGATAATAAAGTCAAGTTAAAGTCTTGATCACTTAAGTCAAGTGTTAACTAAATCTTCTTTCACTGACCAGTGAACGGTCAGATTACCAAGTACAGCAATCAGTGATCAGGTTCCAGTCCTGTTCACTCTTATTAGATTAAACATGAACTTAGATAACATTTGGGTGTCACAAGTTATACCATGACAGTGTTTCAATGAAACTACATGAAATCATTAGTCTATGAGTCCATCAGTTATGGAGAAAATTTTCTAAATAGATTTGTGTCTGTAATGCTTGATTTGATATTTTGTCATTTGTAAATAACATTTTGTGCATAAATTCAGGTGTTCAAAAACAATTAGAAATATAATGAGATTATGAATTCAAAATAAAAGCATATACACAAATCTGATGTTTACTAACTCAAAAAGATTCCTGCATATAAAAACAGAGGTGGGTAGTAATTACTTACCGGTATATATACTCAGTTACATTTATGTGGAAAAAATATATATATTTTTAATTACTTTTAGGAGTAGGTTTACTGTGCCATACTGCTAACTTTTACTTTCTTGTAAAGTACTGTACTGCCAATCTAGCTGCTTTGTCCTCTTTAGGTAAATTGAACTATTCCAAAATCAGGTAAACATAGAGTAAACATCAGATATTTACAGTGGAAGTTTGTTACCCTGTTCTAACAAGGATTGGTTTTCTACATTTTATTTTCAAAATAAATTAGGTAAAAGTATTTCTTCTGCACAAATTTGTTCTTTTATATTGATGACATTTATTTGTATTCTTTATGCATTGAATCTTTAAAATGCCAAAACTTGCACATAAGGTCTGTTTGCCAGCATCATTTCTAAACATTAAATCTGATGTTATTATCCAACAGTTACTCAAGTAGTCTTTCTATTGAGTACTTTTTTACTTTTACTTGAATAATTCCTGGATGACTACTTTTTACTTTTACTTGAGTAAAAACATGTTTAAGTAGTGCTACTCTTACTTGAGTACAATTTTTGGGTACTCTACCCACCTCTGTATACAAACCATTAAATTCATGTACGCAAATCACATAAAATACACAGACAGAATGACAGTTACACACAATTCAGGTTACGACTGCAGAAATTTTTTGAGAGACATTACACACTAGCAGAAAGCTTCCAGAGTCTTGTGTACATGGTGCGTTTAAATGCTGGTAAAAAGCTCGATCATCTGAGTTTTGTTCAAAGTCCAACATTATTTTTCTGCTGAACTTATTTCACTCTATACTTGTGCCAAACTGGCAAAGATGTTTTTCTGTGGAAAATGGAATACATCAGCACCACTTAGTTAGAAGAAATGCAACAACATGTACTTTTTGTTATTCTATGTTTATTCTGAGCTGTACAGATATACAAGGAGTACGTGGGGTGGATTAGAGAGCAGGTTTTTTTGCCTTTTGTATACTATATTATGTAACCTGATTTGTGTCGAACTGTCGTTTTATCTGAGTGTTTAATGAGATTTGTTTACATTAATTTAATGGTTTGTATATGTAGGAGCCTTTTTGAATTTGTAAATAGATGTGGTGTGTGTTTTTTTATTTTGTATTCATAATTTATCGCATAACTTCAGGAACCTGAAGTTATGTAATAAAATGTTATTTACAAATTACAAAAAAATACATATCTAGCATTACAGACACAAATCTAATTTGAAAAATGATTCTCTCAATAACTATTCATCTAGTCTTGTTCAATTCTACTTCAGATGCAGTACTCAGGCCTGTATCAGTTTATGTCTCCTGGACGAGAAGTTCTAGAAGGTTCAGTACTCCAGAACCGGGCTATGATCCTTGGCTCTGCTCACTGACCTGTGATTACATTGATGTCAGGATAGAGGTCCTCTGATAGACACACAGCTGAACTGTTCTTTTCGAACCCGTCTCTGAGTTCCTTCTTCACGGCGGCAGAACCGCACAATCGGTACAGACCCACCACCTAAAAGAAACCCAGAATTCATTACCTCTTGAGGTGGTGTCCTGTGTCCAGGAAATTTCTCAGATAGTAATGGGAGTGTCACCTTCAGTCCACGTCTCTCTATCTCTGCCACTGTTTTCTGGATCAGCAGAGGAACTGGAGATGCAGATCCTTCTTTCTCCACCAGGTGGTGGAGCTCAACCCCAAACACATTAGAAGGTGTTGATGGATCCCTTCCATGCTGCTGACACAAAGGTTCACCAGTGACTCCTAGGTGGTCACACGACTCTGTAATAGCAGTATTTGTGCATTTCTATATATCTCTATCTAATTTACCTGTGTCTCCCATTTTTCCTGCAGAGAAAGTTTTACATAGAGAAGACCTCTGGGCTCCAGCTTTAAGCAGAGCTGCTGACAACGACTCCCTGAAACAGAAATGCACATTAACATTTCTGGCTCAACTGAACCATAATTTTGTCTCAGCAATTTATAAAGCAGATTAATCATCAGGCAGAAGGTTGTCGCGCACCTTTAAAAAGTGGTGGAATGGAGACCCCCCCCAAGCAACACACTCGGTTCCTGGTTGGACCACTCTGAAGAGTAAGAATGTCTGTTTTGACCCCGCTAAATGCCGGAAGAGGAGCTGCAGAAAAAAAAAACAGTCATGAAACAAACAGTTCCTAATAAGAGCTACATGTTTGTTTTGTTTTTTTATTTATTTAAGAATAAATTAAGGTTAAATTAGTTAAAGATAAAAGGGAGAAACAAGAACAATTGGATAACTTTAATAAGCATGATTGTAGAAACAAGAACTTACAGAGCAGGTAAAAAATTTGTACATTTTATGAAAATCTGTGAGACACAAAACTGATTCAAACAGTGCAAATAATTCTGGAGCAGATCAAGGACCTATGCAACCAGTAGTGTGTATGTGAACAATTACTCACTTGACCTTTTGGGAGCAGCAAAGATTAATCTAAGTACAACAGCAACTGGAAGAGAGCATCTGTGGTAGCACTGTAGCACTTCTGTATTTATGATGCAGCAATCTATCATTGAATTAAAACTCATGTCATTTCAAAAATACTTTACTAATCCCAAAGGGAAATTATATATTGCAGTAAGGTTTTAATAAGGTTTGTTTTTTGTCCTATTTTAAACAGATGTTGTAGGTGTTGATAGCTGTACGCAGGAAGGATCTTCTGTAGTGGTTGTCCATAATTTACTTCACTTTATGAAGAATTCTTCTTGGTGAAATAATCTGCAGATTTTCTAGAACATAGCTGGCCTTGTTGAGCTTTTCTAAGTCATTAGCTCTAATACTGTTACCCCAGCAGATGACAGCAGAAGAGATTGCACTCTACACAACAGTTTTGTGGAAGGTCCTGCTCTGTCCCTTCTTGTACACAGCTTCACAGTTATGTCTCCAGTCTAGTTTGTTGTTCAGCAACACCAAGGTATTTATACTACTCAACCACCTTCACTTCTTCTCCCTTGATGTTAATAGGATTTAACTTCAATGAGCTCTGAGACAACTTCAGGCACAGGGGTAGAAGACATTATGTTTCGTGCAATACTTCTTTCTCCTATCACCTGCACTGTCCAGGGGACATCCTTGGGCAGAGCTGGTCCCCCAATAAGCTTATCCAACAGCTTTCTGCACATACTTTAAGCTGCTATCTCGTCTTGACTTGTTGTGCCTAACTTGAGTCACAAGAGGGAGTCCAAGTCTGGCTTTTCCGATTGATTTATACCCTCTGGTTTTCAAACCATATTGTAAAATTAAAATAAAGTTAGAAGCAAAGTTTTCCACAATACAGTTATCTCCTACATATAATACAAATATGGCAAAGAACCACAGACACACCACACACAATGATAAAGGTAGAATGTTACACAGAAACCAACTTTCCACAGCACTATGGATGATCACCAGCGTGTGGCAGTGCTACTTCCACTGCTCTCACACTGTGAAATATTTTGGAATAAATGTGAGTGCAGAAGGATTGTCCATTGAGGATTGTCTGGGTGTTTGATTTATTCTTTTTATTTTCCTTTTTTCACAGGAAGCAAATGCTAGTGAACATTGGTGTTATTTAAATTTAGCTTGACTGCTGGTGAAAGGCTCTTATACTCTACCTGTTGGACCTAGTGTCTTCTTTTTGGGTTATCGAGGTTAATATTTCACCCCAACCTGTTTGTAATTGTCTCTCCAGCTAAAATTCTCAAGCTAGCATAGCTTGTGTTTAAAACACACAATCTCCCAGACATGTCCAACCTGTGATCTGGTACTTCTGCTGTCAGCCAAAATTAAATCGGGTCTCCTTACCTGGTGTTAAAACTACAATGCGGAGCTGCCGGGCCCTCTCCAAGTCCAGGTGAAAGGTGTGATTTAATGGCAGGTTGGGGCCTTTCAGGGTCAAGAGGGCAGTCCTGGCTCTTGTCACCCCATCAACCTGGATGGCTAAGAAGATCTCTTTACTGTCCTCTGATCTAGGGCCAAAAATAACAGACAGTGAGGACTACCTGTACTAAAAACTCTGAACTCCTGAGGCAGAATAACATGTCTACTAAGTGATGAGAGATGTTTGGGTATAGAAACACCCAAACCTAAACCTTCCTAACAGCAATTCTGGACGTTTCCTACTTCATAGGGGGCACAGTTGAGTCAAAGTTCTATGTCATTAGAGAAACCTTCTTATATCTTACATTCTTTTCCTATTTTTATCAATTTTAAACAAGCATATTAATTGGTTAAGTTAAATTGCTCCCTAGAAGTGATATTCTGTGCTTCCTTGTCTGTATTGTGTTTCTTGACCAATGACGATGCTAGAGATAACCCCCCCCCCCCATTACTGTCCTTTGCTCAGTAAACCTTAAAGTCGTAGGGAAACGGCTGTTCCAACCGTTGCATTTCCGAATTCTCCCAAGTGGTGCCCGACTTGTTTGAGCCCATGGCTTTTTCTCAATTCACTAGAACGCGAGTACAGACTTGTGTTCTTGCCAAGTATGTTCTTGAGAAGAACACAGGAAAGTCTGCACTCTGAAAGAACGGGAGCACATAGCACAAATCTGGGTCAATTGGAATAGAGGCGTACTCGTGACATTACCACACACTTAGCTCATCTAGAGCTGCATTTCACCTCCTGTTATTAATAGTCTCTAGATAATAATAAATTATTTCTTTTTTCATTTAGAGGGGGAATAACAATGAACACAGTCAGATAAATCAAATGAAGATTTTGCCAAATAAAACAAAAAAGAAAATTGCCATCAGAGTCAGTGGTCCTTCACACTAAGCTATGCCGAGAGAGGGCTGCTGCAGACAGGCTGCGGTTAACATTGGAGCTAAGGTGGTTGCCACGGTGCTCTCAACTTCACAAATCTTTTTTTTTATTACGCATTAAATCGGTAAATGGACCATATAGTGTCTCTTTAAAGTATAATATTCTCGCCTCAAATTATCTTAAAACGTACTTTTATTGAACAACAGAAAAGAGAACTTTTAACTTTCAATGGAGCGCTCTATTGAAAGCTGCTGCTGCCGCAGTGCATGCTGGGACAGCTGTCAATCTCAAGAACGGAGAAGTTTTCTCTGATGCATACTCGATAAAGAGGGCAAGAACAACATCCGGGGATTTGGTGCGTTCTCGGTCTGGCGTTCTCGGCAATTGGAACAGTGCTCGGGCTGAGGCTGATGACATGTCACGAGCACACGAGAATGCTCAAGAGCGCATATTGAAAAACAGCCCTTGTCTTGCAACGCTGCCAGTTCTGTTAGCTCTACGCCTGCCGAAGACATAGACATCCATCACCGTGAACACTGGGACGTAACTCAATGGTCAAGTAAATTATTCTTATTTCCTATTTCAGCCGTTGCGTATATTAGCTGCGACATATGAATCAAGATGCTATGATCGAAAAAAAATTTGATTGACAGGTGACCGTTATACGATTGTCCGAATTTAGGTGTACAAGCTGACGTATAACTAACTGGCCTGCATAAAAATACGGTGAAACACAGATTTTAAGACAGGATTTTTTTTGTGAAATTGTCAAACTTTTGGGACAATATCATATGATAAAGAGTTAATTTATATACAGGTTTAAGCCAGAATGATTTGACATTTAAATATGAATTCCATATGACTTTAAGAAGGTCTATGGACACATACTTGAATTGAATGAATACATTGACCAGTATGATATCTTTTTCAGCTCTAGTTTTACCTGCTATTCTTCATGTCTTCAAGGCCCAGCAGATGGACAGTCAGTAATCCCGTCACACGCTGACTGCATCGTGGTGGATCTGAACCAACATACAGGCGAAACGAACTAAGATCACATGGAACTTCTTGGAGCCTTGTGAGGTCAGCACCCTGTTGCCGGGGTAGCAACTCTGGTGAATCGCCATCACTAAGATAACCTGGTTGAAAAAAAAGAAGATTTTATTTTTCGCAGAGTTCTTGATGGAGAATTTATATTAGCAGGTTGATCAATTAATTCATGGATATGGTATTTAAATTCTGCAATTTGCTGTTTTTTTTTCTTGTACATGTAGGAGCATCTGGTTCATCCATACTAGCTCTTTAGGTTCCAACTATTTAGTAAAGAATTAAGATTTTGACTTGATATAATATTCGGAAGAAAAAAAAAACATTTTAAATGATCTCCTACATTGACCATTATAGGATTTTTTTTAAAATAGTTTCAAAAAATCCCAAGAATATAGTTAGTAGCAAAACTCTACAAATTGAAATTCCTATTAAAAACAAGCTGCGCCTGTCAACAGCAGATTGTGTAATTTAAAATGTTCCGATTGTGCGGTTCTGCCAAATCATCTCTAGAGCTCAGATAATAAACTGTTTGCCAGAAGAAGTTTCCAGTCAAATTATTAACCATATCAGCTTAACCTTGTTACTCTACCTTAATTGCTTAATACAATTTACCATTTTAGAGTTCTGACAGTAAATGCGAAGTCATTTGCTCAGTTGTTGCTAAACTAAAGACTCACCACCGAAAAAACTTTTGAGATGTCTGGAGATTTAAACCAAGTGTCTCTGTCCTCTACACTTCAAGTGATTTAACAGCTAGTTAAATGTCCCAACAGGGAAAATACAGATATGGTTTGTTTAACATCAGGGATTAATTCACCTACTTTGAGGCCTGCTTTTGGCATGGTGGTCTTTTTCTTTTTGCATGAGCCCCTTCTTCAGAGAAAACATTTGATTACAGGAACCTAAGCATGTGTTCCAAAAAAAAAAAACTTAAGAAAAAGCCACAGGAATGTTTTGAATTTACAGATTAAAATAAACACTGTGTGCCCCATACAGACATAAATATACCAATATGTTTTTGTTTTTATAGGGGAGGTTTTGTCCACATTGAAGTTTAAATAATCCATGTGACACTGAACAGAGATTTAGAAGAAAAGGCAAAGATACCTCCTTTTAGAGGAAGCAAGAATTCAAAATGTAGTCATTTGTTCTGATTCTCTAACTTTGCTGATGCCTTTAAAGGTGTAGAATGCAGGACAAGAGCAGATGTAGTTGGTGACATTTCAATGATGCTTTTTAAACTCAGAGGGACTGGGTATCTTGTGGGTTTTCTGTGGGTCACCACTCATGTGAGAATGAATGGGAATTAAATGGCTGATGCTGCTGCCAAGGCCAGCTCAGAGGTATAGTGGAGGATTTTCGTGAATGTTTGAAAAGACCTGCCCTCTCCACTGAAAAAAAATTAAGCACAAGTACAACCCTGTACCCACTCCCGAGAGGGAACGCCTATTAACCGCATGCGAGAGCATGAACAAGCCCATTTGTCCTCCTGCACGCTCTGTTTAAAAGTTCCTTTAACATAGTTGATTCACGCTTACTTTCCAAAAGAAGATTTGCAATTTCTCCACTATGTCAGACTCACCCCCGGTAAGGGAATATGGGGAAGAGCATGTAGGACAGCCTTATGTAAGCATCTCATTAGAATGATTGACAATTAGGAAGACCACTTATTTTGATGATCCACCCGGAAAAAGAACTATCCTCCACTATACCTTTATGGAAAGACACACTTATGTGAGGTGTTCCTTTTGGTGAAATGGAATGCTTTAGTTTTGTTAATGCTATAATAAAAAAACGTTGGCAGCATGTTTTGAAAACAAAAAGTAGAGGAATACACCTTTACTCTATTGTTTCAACAACAGAGCAGAAGAATATTTTATTAGTTGTCTCACGGCAAGATGATGTCAAGTTGTCAAAGACATAGGCTGGGACACTGTGGGTTAAACAGTGGATCTAAGGTGATTGGGAAAGAGTTGGGAATGTTTTCAGTTTTATGGCGTCCCTGAAACATTTTTTGTGAAATGTTACAGTGTCCTTTCTAGGGTAGATAGAGAGGACATGTTTACTGAATTGACTTCTTTTTGGTACAATTCTTTTTCATTAAAACAATAATAGGACAGGGAGTCTCGCAAAAGAAAAAATGTGGTTTGTTTGAGTTTGTTTAAAAAAAAAGGAATATATTGGAAAATATAAGAGTTTTATCTCTATCCCGATATAGTTTTAATAGTAATGTAATGAGGGGGCAGCATAGTGCTTAATGTGCCTAGACTGCTGGAAATCAAGAAGAGGAATAGACCTCCTTTGCTGGCAGAGCGTTGTCTGGATGACCGTCTTAGTGGACGACGTGGCGGTGTGGAGCTGTCCAGATGATATCTGCTGATGACATTCTGGTTTGCTAGCACTGGGGATGCATTCTTATCGGCTGGCTCATCCACACCTTCTCTGCTGTTGTTGGCCTGGCGATGGGTACGGGAATGTGAACGTAGGCTGAGTTTCCGCCGCAGTTCAGGAAGCTTCTTCATCTTTAAAGAAAGCTTTCTAACGGTACCGGGGGACCTCAATCTTTCCATCACGCTACCAGTGCCTCCCCCTTTCTTCAAGGAGGTGGGACTTGAGTCTAAAGGAAGGGAGTCTGAAAGAGACAGATAATCAATGAGCAATCCACTGTAACCATGCAACTGGTGGAAAACAACATTTTACCTGGGATTTCTTCCTTTATTTCGTCATTCTTGTGACTGACACTTGGATTGGCATCCTGTGGACTGTCACTGCTACAACTTTCTCCTTTGAGAACAACCGCCATCTTCTCATCCCTTCTTTTCCATACCTCCTCCTCTCTAGGGGGACCTTCTCCATCTTCCTCCTCAGGGATAGGATTGTACCAGATATTGCTGCTGTCATTTTCCCGAGGACTGCAGACATCATCTGCAGCCTGCGACTTTCCTGAGGACAACACCCATGCTCGGCTACTCCGATCCAGGCTCTGCAGATAGGATCGCTGGCCTGAAAGTTTGGTACTAACACCAGGGTTGGAAATATCAGTGGGGGCCCCTGCAGACTGGGAGACTTCATGCATTGTGGTGGTAACTAGAAAGCATGGCGTGTTGATCGTATCTCTAGTTGATGTTGTTTCAGCAAATGAAGACATCGACACAGGTTGAAATCTCTAAGGGGAAAAAGGTGCAACGAAAGAAGACAATCAATTACCAGGTCAGAACAAGACTTAATCACACTGCGAAGAGAAATACCATATTAAAAGGCTTAAATTGAAAGAAGGGATGACTTAAAGTCCTAGGAAAACGGCTGTTCCAACCGTTGCATTTCCAAATTCTTGAAAGTCGAAAGGTGCCCGAGTGAAAAAAGTGAATGTGATTAGTCGTTTATCAAGGGGGTTCGCAGGCTAACCAGTTGGTAACTTAGTGCTAGTAGGTTCCCAGTGGGAAATTATATTGGGACCAAGTAGCACTAAATTGGTTACTATGGACAGCGGAAACATTAAAGAGGAGGAGAGTTTTGTGTCGGAGGTCATGAATGAGTCTCCTCTGTCATACATTTTTTATTTAGAGGAGTAAAGCGGGGCCAAAGTTGTTGTGGAAGAGGACACCATGGCGGCAGAAGCTTCGTTTGGTGTAGAAGGCTTACAGCCGTACATGTTTGAGCCCTTGCCTCGCAACGCTGCCAGTTGTGTTAGCTCTACGCCTGCAGAAGACAGAGACGTCCATCCCTGTGAACACTGGAACGTACACTATATTGCCAAAAGTATTTGCTCACCTGCCTTGACTCACATATGAGCTTAAGTGACATCCCGTTCCTAATCCATAGGGTTCAATATGACGTCGGTCCACCCTTTGCAGCTAGAACAGCTTCAACTCTTCTGGGAAGGCTGTCCACAAGGTTTAGGAGTGTGTTTATGGGAATTTTTGACCATTCTTCCAGAAGCGCATTTGTGAGGTCGCACACTGATGTTGGACGAGAAGGCCTGGCTCTCAGTCTCCGCTCTAATTCATCCCAAAGGTGTTCTATCGGGTTGAGGTCAGGACTCTGTGCAGGCCAGTCAAGTTCATCCACACCAGACTCTGTCATCCATGTCTTTATGGACCTTGCTTTGTGCACTGGTGCACAGTCATGTTGGAAGAGGAAGGGGCC